>NC_090322.1:93088659-93189658 GCF_040869045.1 Eurosta solidaginis
CATCTTTGAAAGGATTGCGTACAGCCGTGTGCTGAGATGTATCCGCATGCAGGAGCGTGTGGTGACGAGAATGGCACTTGGAACAGTTGTAGGAACTGGTGCACTTCGTCACGGTGTGTCCTGGGGATAAGCAATTCAGGCAGCCACTTGTGGATTTTATAAATTTAATCCTTTCTACTGGGGTTAACTCGCAGAAGCGTGAACAGTTGCGTAATCTGTGTTCAGGGGATTTACACATTTTACAAATTGATTTTATTGTTTGCTTGGATACTTTCGTTTGAAAAGCACCAAGTCTTTTCGTAGGGGGTTCCGTTGATTGTCGCGACGCGTTTGGTTTTTGCACTTTCGAAGTGGCATGCCCTGTAAAACCAGACACTGTTTCAAGTGTCTGAAACCGATTAGACAGGAATTTATCCATATCCTCCCACTTGGATATGTCCATTTTATGGTCTATACTTTGCTCCCAAAGAGCCAGCGTGCTCTCTGGTAACTTGGTTGAGCATAGATAGGTCAGGATTGCATCCCAATTGGAAGTGTCAATTTTGTGGCATTTGAGGGACGAAATACAATTATTTATATCATTTTGCAGCTTTTTTATTGAACTGCTACACTCACTTTCTACCTTTTTTAAGTTAAATAAAATTTTTAGTTGTGTGTTAACTAAGATACGTTTGTTTTCGTATCTTTCACACAAGTTTTTCCAGGCCATCTCGAAACCTTCATTTGTGAGAGGGCATTTTTTTACGATATCTTTTGCTTCGCCCTGCGTTTTGTTGTTGAGATGGAATAACTTTTCCACCCCTTTCAAGCTGGAATTGTTTATATAAATTGCCGTGAAAAGGTCGCGAAAAGTTGGCCAAGACAGATAATCCCCTTTAAAAACTTCCGTGTCGCAAGCAGGGAGGCGAATTTTATGCCCATGAGGTTCTTGCTCAGGGTTGACGTTCTTTTCATCCTTCTTGTATTTTTCTGCCTCAGCAGATATAGACGCTGAACATCGCACGTAGATTGCGTATGCTGCCTTTTGCTTCTTTCTGATCGCCATAACGTCATCCGCTGACACCTCATCAGATCCCAATAGCGAATCAAACGCAGACTTTACCTTCTTCCACAAGAGCCGCAACTCTTCCTGCTGTATTGCAAGGGTGTGTTTGCTATGGTCGCTCTCCGGAATAAGGCTGTAATCTTTATCAAACTCTGCGATTGACTCTGCTAAACGGATGTAGGTTTCCATTGTTTTATTTACGTTTATTAACGAGAAAATTTCCGATTAGAAAAATAGAACTCTTCTGAGTTAATATGCCTGCCCAGCCCTAAATAAAAACTATTGAACTTCGAGTTTATTATTTATTTTGTTTATTGCAGACTTTTTGTCTTGGTAGCGACAACGAAAAGGGTTTATTTTATGGACTTTTTTGTCACAACAGGGACAACAAAAAGGATTTATTTTTGGACTTTTTGTCACAGCAGCGAAAACAGCAAAAGATTTAATGTACAAATTTTTGTCTCAGCGGCAACAGCAAAAGGGGACCACTCGCCACCTCCACAAATAATGGGTGTATTTTTGAAGAAGTGAAAAAATGCGTGCGATATTGTAAAAAAGCGCCAAAAAAAGTGTAAAAAGTGTTTAAAAAGTGAAGTGAGCACCGGATTAATTAATTAAATTGAACTTAATTTCGTGTTTGTGAAGTACAAAAGAAACAACAACAAAAACCTATTTAGTATGGTGCGGAAAGTGAGGTTAGGTTACCCTCTTCCTTGTGTTGTGTCTGGAAAACCTTACCACTGGTGGGGGGATGGACCAGATAATCACAAGGACTGAAACTAAAGGCTAACAAACCGAGTGATTTAACCTTTGAAATTAGAAAAATAAATTGGTGCTCACTAAATCACTTCACTGTTTTCACTTTTATTTTTAATTTTTCGCGCACTACACGGGGTTTTTTTCTTTACTTTGCAAAAAACAACACTAAAAAAAAAAAGTGGCAAGAAATATGAACTTACTTTGTTTTTGTGGAAAAACTGATTGTGCTGTGCTGTGGTTGGCGAATATGCTGTGGCTCTGGTCACCTATGTACAATATAATAACTCCAACTTTTTCCTTGTCAATTTTTGGCCGCTGTGATCTGCTGTGGCAAATAAATTTTTTGTAGGCAAAATCCTTCGGCAAATTGTCTAGTAGGCAAAATGTGCTGTGTTGTGGACTGTATATATAAAGAGGCGCTTTTAGTTCCTGGTGAGGAGGACCAATGTTCGGCCTGAGTGCGTCGTAAACCGGCAGCGGGTAGGCGCACAAGGGTCGATCTTGGAGTGGATGGCTCAAAAGAAATAAATAAGTACAAAAAGGGGAATTCCTCGTTATAAAATAATATTTAATTTGAGTGTGCGGAAATGTAAAAGAGGATACAATATTACCTTTGTGTATATCTGGACGATGGTGATCCTGGGCGATGTGTGCTGGTTGGCGGTCGATCGAAAAAGAGGCCGGTTGTGCCGTTGATGACAACCGCTAAGCCGCGAAAAGGTCCTCTGGTATTAAGGAGGCGAAAAACCACACACACAACCACCCTTACGTATACGTGCATGGGTGCTGACAACCTGCACACACACATGCATGTGTACGCAACGCATACATGTGAATGCATGCACACAAATGCGGCGTGAGTGTGGGTGGCTGGAAATATTATTAAAACATTAGGGAGGGGCGCCGTCAATCAAGTGAAAGTTAGGCATTGGGCCTAAACAGACAACGAAAGTAAATTTCGACATTTGGAGAGATTATTCGAAAAAACTTTTTCTATTAACTATAAACAAATATAGCAATAAATAAATAAAAAAAAAATCGCAATATTTGTAAAAATATAACAATATTTGTTAACAAAAATAGGCCTATGCACTGCGGCTGATCCATACGAATCGATTCATATAATATATGATTTTACGTATGCTAAGTATGCTGACAGTTGATTGTATGCAAAGTTTTGTTAGCGTTTTAATATATCGATGTTCGCCCACCGAATTAAGATTTCTGGGAACCAAAATTGTGTTTCAGTACAGCTCTTAACATTTTGGGCGTGTTTTAGCAGCCAAGTGCTAAAGCAAAGAATTAAACAATTTTTAATTGTTTTCATTTTCATTTCTGTATATGGCCGATATATGTAATACTCCTATATTGCTACAAAAAGCTAGGTACATTCCCAAACATCAGAGTGCCGATATATTGCTGTTTAAACGTTTTTGTTTTTGTATTCAATAATCGAATGTACCTAAATTTAAATTTTTTCTTGTCACACTTATGCTGCTACAATCACAAATATTTTATAGGCTGTCTTTCGAATTAAAAACACATTGCGAGCATTTTCTATTAGCAATATAGGGGTATAACATACATGATATGGCCACTCTGAAAAAGAGCGTCAGAAAATTTCGCCCGGTATTGTTTTGTGTATGCAAAATATCTGCGCGTAAGTTGAGAAATGTCAGCACACGACGCGGCGATAATCGTCGTCGCCCGGCATTGTGTTTACAACTTTATATATAAAAATTGTACATGACAAATAAAAACCTAGTTTAATGTTTCATTGAAATCATAGGAAGTCAGCTCAATAATTAGTTAGCTAACTGTGTTAATATAGGGGATATTAACTACGTTACTGTTACTGTTCTACCTAGGTTATATAGTACATTATCTTTTGTTAAACTGCATCAAAATGGGAGCTCGCAGGGTTACACTATATGGTAAGAAAGCAATTTTAACTTACATTCATTGAAATGTCTGATATTTTCATATAAGATTTCGTTTCAACATCATCATAATTGCAATAGTTGCATAACTGCTTTAGAGCTTCCACTTCCTTTTCTAACCAGATGTAAAGTTGATAACGTAGTTGACCACCATCGACCTCAAACCCAGTTGCTAACGTTGAAAGTTCCTCCATTAAAATTTTTAAGCATGCAACAAATTTTAGTTGCTGTGCCATAATATCGATTTTAATATATTTCGCAGCCTCTGTGTGTACCTTCTCAGCACATAATTTGTTTTGAGATGGGCTAGTTTCTCTTTCCTCGACACCATTATCCCATTTAATTTCAAATGCATTGGCTTTTTTGAATGCCGAAATGGGACTATCACAATTGAAATTTATATCAGAATCGGATACCGGTTCGCTCCAATCAATCATACCAGATGTAATTTGGTCTTTGTTAAAAGCTTCAGAGCTTGAATCTTCCAATATTGTATTGGAATCCATAATTTTTACAGGCAGTTTATTTAGCACCTCCAAAGCTAAAGCTGGACAGCCGGCCTTGAAATGAGCGTAGGCTGTAGTAAAGTAAAGCTGTCTCTCTATAGGTGTAATGGAATCTTCCAATTGAAGCTGTTTATCGTTTGTATTTATTTGACTCTCGCCAGAATAACTGAATCCAGAAAGAATAACATTTGTGCATTTCTTTTCCTGGGCAGATAAAGCCAAACTCTGCCGTACTAAAAGAGGATGCGTTCGTAAATATATATAAAAGTTAAATACATTAGGATTAGTTGCAGAATTTTCGGCTTTAAACATATCTTCGTCCTTAAAGGCTGCGTGATTAACGCCCACTCCGTTTAATAACAACGTATGCAAACTTTCTTGATATTTCTTTAAAATCCAGTATGTTATTGACCGAAGGAATGGGTCAGGATGCGCTTTATTGATATCTACAGCGCTATTTTCATCACGTATTCCGAGAATATGTTCGGAAAGTAATCTTCGATAAGTCGATTTACAAGATATTTCAACATCATCTTCATATAGTCTTGTGATTACCAATGCCAACTGAAAGTCTTCTAATTTGTTTATACAAACTTCTATGGCATCATTTAAAGAATTTGCCAGGAGGAAAAATGCAACTGCATGCTCAAAACGTTGTTTTCCCAGAAGAACAAAGGCGTTTTTAAGAGCTGCCTTTCTCCATCTGTCTTCAGAAAAGTTATTAGAGAAAAATGCCGTCATTTTGTCATCACGCTTAGATCTAAAAAGTCCCCATACAATTGACTTCTTCTTCATAGCTAAATAAAATATGGCAGCATCCAGTGGATCCTGTTTCATTTGATATGCATTTTTAGCTAATTTCTCCACGCAAATTCGTATAGTATTTATATTTTTCAACCAATATCCTACACCTAGATCCTTTAATGTTGCCCATTTCAGATCTCCTTTTGAATATGAAGGAATAAGATTTAAAAGTTCATCTTCACTTTCAGAATGAAAGGCCCATACGATATTAGACGTTCCAATACCGTGCTTTTGGAATTGTGCTCGCTGGTTTAAAGGCAAACAACGCAACAGATAAGTAAAATGTTTCATAGCGAGTAGAAAGCGTAAGCCACAATCATCTAAGGCTTCGGACATTGCATTGCCAGATATGTCCTTAGACATATTTTTACCAGGATCGGCAACAAATTTCTCACTAAAATCACTATTAAAGTTTGCTACAGTATCTGCCAAGGCTAGCAGATGCATTTGATCTAAGGATGACAACCCAGGCAAATGAGTATGGGTGAGAAGACGTGATAAAAGCTGTCCTTGTCGTGAACCGAAATGGGATATACTAACATTCTCTGGCATTGATAGTTTTCTACCAATATTGCATTGCTCATCTTCATTTTCGAGAAGATCGTCCAAATTGTCTTCTGATTTACTTATTTCAAAAAGTTCATTATAGTCTTTGCTTTTTTCTAGGATACTTATTCCTTGCCCTGGCAATTCTTTGTCTGCGTTTAAGAGTACCCAAAGCGGTAGTGGAGGTATAGATGTAATTTCTGTGTAATCGAGCATCAACTCCTCAGGGACCTGTAAAAATAAAATTGTAGTTATACATTAATTAATACTTTTGAAGAAGTTGTACATCAGAGTTGCGGTTAGTGCACTACGATTTGAGTGAGTTGTACTTAAACTCACTTTCTACTACCAGCATAGGATAAACTAGTATTGTTCCGATACCGCCCTGTACTCGATACCTGTACTCATTAAAAGGTATCGAGAGAAGTAATTGATACCAGCAAAGTATCGAGAAAAAATACTCGATAATTACTCGTATCGTACTCATTCTGTGCATCTCGGTTTCAGCTCGTTTGAATACTGGTCGGTAGTTTTGTTTGTGTGTTCCGGTGGAATTTTGTGCAAGCCAATTATTGAGCGGAATAGAATATTTTGAAAATCGAACTTTTCTCGAAAACTTGTACGAGTAAACCGACTACAATCTAAAGAAACTCCTTCTGTGTAGGAATCAGTTCGCCTACCAGCAGAGCTGGGTAAATTCAATTCCATTACATTACCCATTACATTCCTCAGTAATTGTGAAAAGTTATCAATTCCTTTCCTCCAATTGATTACATTTCAATTCCTCAAAAAAAACTACCAAAAGGAATTTGGTTTCTTGAGGCTCAAGAACAAAAAAGTTTTTGTCTGTTATTGAAAAAATAAAAAATACTTTGCTCAAATATAATTTCTGTCCCAGTACTTTCGAAAGTAATTGCAAATGTAATTGAAAACTTTCCAATTACGTTACAAGGAATGGAAAAGTACTTTCGAATTTCCCATTCCATTCCTCAAGGGAATTGCGAAAGTAATTGAAAAACTACAAGTTAGTTTGTGTATAGGAATTTACTCCGGTTCATGTGGGTGACTTTTCGGGTCACACTTTTCATTATTTCATCAGATTTTTCTTGTGAGTGATAACTGAAAGCATTTAGAAACACCAATGAAAATAAAATCATTATCCTCCAAAGTTCACAGCGGAGGAACTTTAACCTCCGCTATCAAAGGGTGGTGGCTATAAGAAAGCAGCATACTTTTTAATTTTCTTTGATATATTCAGCTAGCATAACGTAAACACCATTAATTATTTAAAATGCGTTTTCATTTGTTGTTACATATTTCACAAATGCAATATAGAAAACAGGATTCCAGATGTAAAACGTATTCAAATAAAAAACTATTTGTGTTGAAGAAATTGTAAATTTTCGCATGGATTACCTGGCTTTATATGGGAAAAGGGTTTGGAAGTATGCTTCTAATATCCCTCACTAAGGTAGGCACCTTGTTCTTTGTGTGGGGGCTTAGCCGAACACCATAGCGCCCGACTATGAGGCACAGCGGTTTAGGACTGGCATCTACGCCGTTTCGCCTTATAGGAGGGCGGCGGAATGTCGGTGACCAACAACTTCCAACCCCCTAATTCACGGCGTTATTCGGACTATGCCTATTGGACGATTTGCAGCCAGGGGAATGAAGCCTTCCCGATACCAGACCACTCGGGAAGTATTGATGGCATTACCACAGTAAGGGACGCTGCTGTGGAGGACGGTTCTTTCCCGGACATAATACTGAACCGCTGAGCCCGCCTTGTCGGGCAGGTGGTCCTTCGACCAAGATGAACGACTCATTAACTAATTGAAATAAGGACGATGATTAGATGAGGACTTAGTCGCAAGCCAAGGTCGACAAATACGCATTAAGTCGCGCGTCGGACTCGGGGAGTGACAGTAGCGCTGATTCAATGAACTCTGTGTTGAAAAGCACACAAAGGAAAATGGTGTAGAAGAGTGGGGAAGGGTACTGGGCAGAGGAAGTAAGAGAGCCCTGTCGCATTACCGATCATCACTAAGAATTGTCCAATACCTGGGAGCAGTGGTCGAACCAACAGAAGCGGAGATCGAGCACTTGGAATTGGCTCATGAGGCGGTAGATGTAGGTCGAAGGCAGTTCAAAAGAACGAAAATCGACACTGATGATGGCACAACGCCGGAACCGGGTTGTCTCAAAACCAAATTTGACAAGGGATGGCGGAAAATCGTTCCAATATACAGCAGTTCAAAAGGTTTGCTGCGAGAAAGGAAGAGTAGGAAGAAGTGTCGAATGGCAGAATGAAGAGGCAACGTTCGGCGGAAGGCGAAAAGTCTGCTTTGGAGAGTCTGAAAGGACACAGTCCCAGAGCCGCGAGGCAGGGCAGCCGCATAGACAAGATAAGTAGGCCTAAAGCTATAGGACTGGTGGCCCCAATAGCGAGATATCAACCACCTCGAAAGCTGCAAGTCAGAGCAAGGACATCAAAAGTGGCGCAGTGCCAACCAGGGAAGTAGCAGATAAGCCAAAGACTCCGGCTTTTCCCGAAAAGATGAGCGATGTGGCAAAGTAGTCACTGACGTTGCCGCTGGTTGATCGTAGGAATCGTTTCGGACAGATGACTACTGAAAGATGGAGATCTGTAGAAAGGGAGCTTACTTACATAATGCTTAAGATGATACGGGAACAACCACGTAAGGCCATGGTGGGAGGATGATAGCGTCCGCGAGCTCGCTGTGGATGGTGGAAGTGGTTCCAAACCTCCAAAGCCAATGCATGAACGCGAAGTTCGAGGTGGTGGATAAAGCGCAAATCCCCACGGTACCAAAAGTGAAAGTATAGATAACATGCGTGATGAAGTCGAAGGATACACTGCGACTTCTGCAGAATCAGAATCCGAATATACCTACACAGGATTGAACATTGGGATCTATACATTGATTTCCATTGTGCTGCAATATCGCCAGGCTCAACGCTATGATTCGAGCTCACCTGAATATGTTTAAAAATTAATTAAAATATTTTTTAAACTCCTTATCTAACCCAAAAAAACACAATGATAACACAGGCCGACAGCATCTCAGACCCAGAAACTGGACTATATATTTTCGATGGATTTTGATGCTATGAATGGAAATCTGGCCTCAAAATTTCTCTATCAGCTCTGGTTTTCGAGATATCCTAACCTAAAAATGATTAAACCCTAGAAACCACCCCTACCACACCACAAAATTTCAAAATGCGATATCTCAGCGAAGAAATATTTGAGAAAACTCAGCTCCATTTGAAAGAAAAAGACTTGTATTTAAAGATGCCATCCTTAAATTTTGGTGAGAGAAAACATCTGCAAACCTAACCTCAAATATGGGCAAAAACGGTGTTTTTTTGCACTTTAGGTCCATGTTTGGGCCATATTTGGATTCAGCGCATCATAAACCTTCGAAAGTATATATTCCGGTATCTGGGTCTGTTTGTTGATTGAATTTTGTCGGCTTTTAAATTAAAATATCTTATACTATGTTCAAACAGAAAAATAAATTGAGGAAATTTCGATTTGAATACAACTCGATTCAGCATACACAATAGTAATTTGATAGCTGGTTGGCTCATCTCTACAGCAAGAGCATACCTTTGTTCAGACTGTCAAAATGTGCGTGTTGGTATTAGGCGAATGAAATGGAATGAAAACATAAAACTTTGAAATTTTTGTGTGTTGTAAGAAAATGTGTTCAATGTTTTTGTTTCATTTTGAGTTTGCCATCTTCTTTTGACC
This sequence comes from Eurosta solidaginis, assembly GCF_040869045.1. Lineage (NCBI taxonomy): Eukaryota > Metazoa > Arthropoda > Insecta > Diptera > Tephritidae > Eurosta > Eurosta solidaginis. The sequence goes on from NC_090322.1 coordinate 93,098,038, forward strand.
ATCCCTACTCCAGTGAAATGAAAGACATAAAATCAGCTGATGATATGAGCCAACCATATAGTTCAGCCATGCGTAAGTGACGTTTAAATATACTCAATAAACACACTTTACAATGTTGCATTTGTAGTTTGAAACAATTTATTACGCAATTTTTTTTAAATTGGCAATTTATTATTACAATTTGTTATATGACAAATTGCGTAATAAATTGCCCAAATAGTATAAATTGCCAATTTGGTGTGTGTTTGAACCTAGTATTAGGAGTAACATTCGATCGCATTCTCACCTTCAAGACGTATGTATGCCATCGAAGTTGTATCTAGAGTACAAACCCGCAACGAAATCCTCAAGTCGCTTGTCAGTAGGAGTTGGGGAAAAGATGAAAAAACGTTGCTAGCCATGTACAAAGCAATAGGACGGCCACTCAACAGCAAATCTAAACTACGATGATACAATCTTACCATAACCTTCCTCATATATGGCGAGAAGAAATGAATTTAAAGTCATTGAAGGCAGTGCTTGTGTTTTAAAAACATTTTCTTATGATCCAAAAAGTTACTATGGCCTCATAAAATCACCGCTTGAATCGTACAATATTTTTTACACTAAGAATTTTTCATTTACTTTTGCAATTCCTTTGAGGAATGGGAAATTCGAAAGTACTTTTTCCATTCCTTGTAATTTAATTGGAAAATTTTCAATTACATTTGCAATTCCTTTCGAAAGTTTTTGGACAGAAATTACATTTGAACAAAGTATTTTTTTCTCAATTACAAACAAAAGATTTTTTGTAGTTGAGCCTCAAAAAACGAAATTACTTTTGGTATTTTTTTTTTTTTTTGAGGAATTGAAATGTAATCAATTCCTTTGCTGTGGAGGAAAGGAATTGATTACTTTCCTCAAGTACATGTACTGAGGAATCGACGGGTATTGATTACCTAAAGTAATCATTACTACCCAGCTCTGCCTACAAGTCAGGGAAATCCACGGAGGAAGCTATTCATAGCCTGACTGTAAAAATTGAAAAGGCCCAAGATTCAAAAAATATAGCCCTGTGCGCTATTAGTGACATATCAAGAGCTTTGATAACACAATACATCAAGCTATCGAACAAGCTATGATTGACAAGGACATAAGCCCTATGGTAATTTGATGGCTGCTGTCCATGTGAAAGAGTAGAAATATCCATTTGGATCTGGGAGGGACAACTGAATTCCGGACACAAGAGGTTACCCACAAGGGGGCGTGCTCTCCCCTCTCATGTGGACCCTGGTCATCGATGACATCCTTACGCAGATGATCTAGTTATTTGTATCACAGGGATGCACGAGGAAACAATATCAGATTGCATGCAACAAGCTCTTTGCATCACAGTGAGGTGGTGCGATACCAAAGGTCTATCAATCTTAACAAAAAAAATCCCAGAACCATCCCTGGGTGGCACTAAAATACAATTCTCAATGGAGGCAAAATACCTAGGGGTCACACTGAATAGAACCCTCAAGTGCAATGCTCATTTGGATACTATCGTAAACAAAGCAGCAAGAGCTTTCTCCGTACTCGACTCTACGGCAAAACATGGATGATATCTCCAAAAATGGTATACTGGACATTTAGTACTGTTGTAAGACCAATATTCACCTATGCTTCCCTAGTTTGGTGCCAGAAGGCCACGCAAAGAACGGAAACAAAACAAACTTCATCGACTAGTTTGCATTGGCATAACGGGTGCGATGAGAACGTCACCTGCACTTAGTGCTTTAGTGGGAATACCTCCCTTCCCTATTCTGATAGAGAAAGAGGCAAGACTAGGCACACTAAGACTTCAAAATATTTCGGATTTCGGGCATACGAAAGTAAGTAATAACAAAATTCATAGGAAATCCCACATTACAACTACTTGACGTAATGTCCCCAAAGCCCAGAATCAAACGGAACTTTGAAGTGTCTATTGTGGACAAGATCCAATGGTAAACAGGGGATCCTTATAATGACCCTGACTCAAAGGTCTAGTTCACGGCCGGATCGAAATTCGATAACGAAAGAACGAGAGCTGGCATCTATGGGCCGAACTTCAAGAAATCGACACCAATGCGATGCTTCACCATATTTTAGACAGAAATCCATGCAATAGAAGTCTGCGGTAGAGAATGTCTGCGGAGAAGCTCATCCTCGAAGAGCATCTACATTATGTTGGACAGGCAGGCGGCCCTGCGTGACTTGCAATCCTACACAGTTAAATCTAAGCTAGTGGATGACGGCATTGAAATCCTTAATGATCTGGAAGCCAAAAACAAGGCTGTTAGGATGCGTTCCCGGACATGAGGGCCATGAAGGTAATGAACATGCAGATTACCTAGCAAAGCAGGGTGCTATAGCAGCATTCTATGGTCCAGAGCCCTTTTATGGACTCACAAAAGCGCACACCAGGGAAACCATAACTAACTGGGAAACAAAAGAATTCAGACGTCACTGGATTGACTGCCGAGGCCAAAGACAGGACAAACTGTTTATACTTCCGGCAATGAAAGTATCAGCCAAACTCATTAGTCTAAGTACGGAGGACCCAAGAACTCTTACTGGGTGCTATACGGGACACTCTGGCCTACGATATCACCTAAGTAAGTTAAATCTATCCGATACTCAAATTTTTTGCTTCTGTGAGCTGGAGGCTGAAACGCCGGTTCACATTCTCTGCGAATGCGTCTCTTTGGCAAGGCAGAGACTCTCCTATCAGTAAAAAGCCTGAAGAGGTACTTAGATACATCAAAAGCCTTCACATACAAAATTAGGCTCAACGGTAATGCACAATAGATTTGCACAAAGGTTGCAGTGTTTCCAGGCCTAATATTAATAATAAAAAACCGACTACAAAAAATTCGTGTTACTATATCAAAGTATTTATTATGTATTCGTAGCCACTTGTTGCGGCACGACACTAGGAAGACCGGCGGTAAATGCTCCGCTCAATTAGGCAATTTACAAGGTCTCCTATTCGTCGTTTATACTATAACTTTAAAACCATAATATATGCATCGTTGTTGTTTCTCATATAAAATTTTAATAAGCCTATGTTTACCAAATATGCGAAGTTATTGTCAAATATTTCAATTATTTATTTTTGTAAGTTTCAAACATAAAAAATTAATAAACAAATACAAGGGGCGATAACCTCCGAAGAGATTTTAAGCCGGGCTTTTCTTCCAATTTGCGTCGTGCTCCTTTTACTTTTTCCTAAAAATTGAAACCTACATTTTTACGCCGACTCCGAACGGCATCTGCAAGGCAGATGAGTTTTCACTAACAAGATTTCCATGGCAGATATACACTCGGAGTGTTTGCAAAATCACTGCCAAGGGGCGACCCCGCTAAGAAAAACTTTTTCTAATTGAAAAAACTTGTTTCTAAATGTTTGATGTTGCTACACCCGGGAATTGAACCCAAGCTCTTCGGCGTGGTAAGCAAAGCACGCTACCAACGCCCCACGGAGGCCTCTGGGTTTTTTTCATTAAAAAATCCATAGTAACAATGTAGAAATGGTTATTGTTACTTTAAAGATTAGCAGTTTTGTAAATTTCGAATTTTTTAAGCTTTTTATGATGGCCCTTCTTATGGATGTATTTAAATTCTACAAACAACCCAAGAAGGTGCTCATAAGAGACCTTGTGAACTGCGTAATTGTATTATAGATTGTCTTATTTTCATTCGTTGTTCGAAACAGGCAAAGTTCCAATATTTGACCTAGAAAAAATAATGGAAGCCAGGCATGCTTAACCAACGAACCGATATCATTTCGTTACGATAATCAACGTTTTGTTTTTTTTTTTTTTTATATAAAATATTTTTTTAGTTTATCCAAAAAAATCGGGAAATAATACCTAAACTTTTTTTTAATTTATTAGTAAAAGGTTGGCCGTGATCTAGCTCACGAGAGTACTTGTATTTGAAAATTTGGGTTTCTGCTGCTATCTATCGATCTATATATATAAAATTCAAATTGTGTATGTATGTAGGTATAGATCGAGTTGCGTCCTAAACAGGCCGACCGATCACAACCAAATTTGCACAATCCACTAGAAACCTTCAAAGGATGGTCGTAGATTAAAAATAATATCGATATATAAAAGGGGATGGTATGGCCGACCGATCACAACCAACTTTGCACAATCCACTAGAAACCTTCCAAGGATGGTCGTAGGTTAAAAATAATATCGATATATAAAAGGGGATGGTACATGCGATACAAATGGAGTGTTAGATACAGCATAACTCTGGAAGTATTCATTAAGAACGTTGAAATCCAGTAAAGAATTAAATTGGATCCATCCCTAACAGCACTAAGAAAATAAGGGGTGAACGTTGAAATCCAGTAAAGAATTAAATTGGATACATCCCTAACACCACTAAGAAAATAAGGGGTGAGTAAGAAGGGGCGTGGCTAAGTCCTAACAGCACCAGTAATATATGGAATTGAAAAAAAACAAGACATTGAGACTATCAGAACTATGGCTGCCTTAAGAACTTGGGTTATTTCAACACGTAAAAATTGATTGCAGAGTTGGGTTTAGCTGTTATTCCTTTAGTATTCTTTTATGTTATCTTTAGGGTTGGTATTTTTGGATACGCCTGTAGGAACCGGAAAAAACATTTCTGTTTAATTTGATATTTATTGATATAAGAGCAAAAAGAGAAATCACTATGGCAGTTGCTTTCTCAGATACCGCGGATACCCTTTGTGTGGTGGACGTACAACTCCGCATTTAAATTACCACTATCTGCAAACATATGACACACCGATGTGCAACATAGGCAAACGGTCAGGCCAAAGTGAGGGTGTGCGATGTGTGCACCATAACCGAACCCTTAAGAATTTAAGGTGTAGTGATCATCCCAAAGGTGGGGCTTTCCTGTTACGTGCTGTTGAAGTAAATGCGTGCTTTTTCTTCTATAGACAGCTTTACGTACAAAAATTTACTATCTTTAGAAATATGAGAGGGCAACAGATTTGATTTCTTTTCCTGAAAGAGAAATTATGACATCACCTGAAGCTTTAATTGCTAAAGTTTCTCCCAAATCTAGAATCTATCTTTACAAACTATAAATGGCTTTGAGAAAAGGCAATTTAGACACCTTAAAATGAGGATTTAATGTCACTAGAACCAAGGCAAATTGTCACTCTATTAACACAGTCGTGGAAGAGACCCAAGCTGTGCATATCCGATTGAGTTTATTTTCTCTTTTGAGTCATCATAAATTTCTCCTCATCGATTGATCCTTAAAAAAGGGCCCATAATATCATAATATTTATGCTTCGTTACTTCGATTTTCCACGCTTATGTAGTGGTACAAGGCTTTTCATTACAAAACTTTTACGAATGTCATTGAAGCAATTCATTTTATCGGAAAATTTTGAAAACAAAAAAGTTTAAAACCAAGGATTCCATTGATACCGATAGATTTGTCTTTTCAATTTTAAATGCCTCAAATTTCTTATCCCTATCAATGAAGCTCAAGGACGATCATTAGCTGCGAATCAGGGGATTGATGAGCGCAATACAAACCTAACCTACGCAAGGGGAATCCTGTTACAAATATGAATATATTATACAACAGTCATTGGCTGTAGCAGAAGTCAATTTTACCAACTCATGTTTTACCCATGGCCAGTTACGCTTAGCCCGCATATTTTTATAGCAACGTGGGGTAAAACCCACGGGCATAACCTAGTATATAATAATTTACAAGATTTTCGAAAATTTAATTATTTTCCATTTGCGCAACATTTTTGTTCAATCGAGATCAATGATTATACTTGACAATTAAGAGAAAACACGTGCATTGTGGATATGAAAAGTGTGGCTTAAGCGTCAAAATTATAAACAGCTGTGATCACCTGATTTTCTACCTAACTACATTGCTTTCATTCCGCGTCTCTTTCCATCATTCGTTAAAGATAGGAGTTCGGTGGACCGGATGCGCAACCATCTGTTTTGATTTTGAGAGGGTACGATTTTAAATTATGGCTTTATTACTCATTTGGTAGCATTTGTATATGGCTTTATTTCCAATCTGTACGATTATTCCCAATCTGCATTGGAAATAACGCCATATGATGTTATATGTCAAAAAAAATTGGAAATAACGCCATATGGCCTTATTGCGTATGGTATTATTGCACGCAACCTCTAGAGACCATAGTCACAAATAGGTATGAAAACTACCCTGTACTAAAGCACACATCAACAGCTTCAATTTGATACCCATAATGTAGAAACACATCCTAGTTTTACCCTGATCCACGTTTTGGCCTATATCTCGAGACACTAATCACTAATAGGTATGAAATCTACCCTGTACTAAAGCACTCATCAACAGCTTCAATTTGATACCAATGTAAAAACACATCCTAGTGTTACCCTGATCCACGTTTTGGCCTATATCTCGAGACCCTAGTCACTAATAGGCATGAAAACTAACCTGTAATGAAGCACTCATCAACAGCTTTCTATTGTTATCCATATTCTATAACCACTTTCAAGGGGTACCCGGGTCCACGTTTTGAGCTATATCTCGAGGCCCTAGTCACCCAGGGGTATGGAAAATACCCTCTACTAAAGCACTCATCAACAGCTTTCATTTGATATCCATATTCTATAAACACATTCTAGGGGTACCCGAGTCCACTTTTTGGCCTATATCTCGAGAGCCTAGTCACCCAGGGGCATGAAAATTACCCTCTACTAAAGCACTCATCAACAGCTTTCATTTGTTATTCATTTTCTATAAACACATTCTAGGGGTACCCGGGTCCACGTTTTGGCCTATATCTCGAGACCATAGTCACAGGGGTATGAAAATTACCCTCTACTAAAGCACTCATCAACAGCTTTCATTTGATATCCATTTTCTATAAACACATTCTAGGGGTATCCGGGTCCACGTTTTGGTCTAAATCTCGAGACCCTGTGCGTCGATCGCAACCAAACCTATGTGCAAACCACCGCGTGAGGTATACGCAACTTATGTGAATGTTTGAACAAAATCGACCGGCGCATCTCTTCAAACACCGGCTACCAACTAACAAACATTGTAGCCTATTTTTATATATGTATTTATAAGATTAATAACAATTACAGTGAGTTAAATTTTCTTTTCAGAGATTTTTATATGGTTGTGTCCTGGTTTGTGACAGTTTAGCAAAAACTGCCTGTTCAGTGTTCGTTGTGCTCTTTAATGTTGAGCTCTTGGGCCTCACTATGTAGGTGGAGATGAGGAGACATCCCGTGGCAGTTCTGATTGTTGCATTTTGACAGGTCTGTAGCTTTATCCAGTATGTGTTTTAAGACCAGGCGACCCAACTGGTGACGCGTAGCACATGAGCAGCCAATTGCTTTATACGTGGTTAGCAACGTTTCCTTTCCCCATGTGCTGCCGGCGAGCGACTTGAGGATTTTGTCGCGGCTATGTACTTTACATACAATTTCAGTGGCATGCACCTTGAATCTGAGAGTATTATCGAACGCTACCCCTAAGACCTTTGAGTGACTGAGAGTCGGTAGTGTAAGACCATCGAAGTGAAATTTTTTTTTTTTTTCTTTATTGATGGCGTATTTATAAAATAATACAGAGGTTTTCTCGAAAATATACATTTTGTGTGAAAAGATAGCTTAACGTTATAAGTCATATTTGCTTACTATGCTGTCAACTGCGTTAGTTACATATGTATATCAAATTCACATTTAGAATAATTTAAAAATAAGTATACGTGGTTTTAAAAGTTTTTTAATTTACCTATAAAAGTAAAGTTTGATTTCACATAAGTATTTATTGAGTTCTTACTTATTAAAGTGATAATTGTGATACATTTTACTGTTAATGTTTTATCATATGGATTACAGATCAAAATTATAATTGTGTAGTAGGAGAAATTTAACTTGCCTCTTGAAGTCGATCATATTAACACATATCTTAACATTATCAGGCAGTTTATTAAACAATCTTACACCATAACTACGTATAGAATTTGTGCTTCTTTGCGTGCGGAAATAGCAACTCCTTATATTCAATGTGTTTCTGAATTGATATGTTGGATTCTCTGTGACGTTATTATGTTTTATTAGATTATTTTTGATTTTGAAAATAAGTATCAAGGTTTGCAAGATGCTATGCTTTTTGATATCTAGCCTATCTTCATATAAACTAATTGTAGGAGTAATTCTTGGCAGGAATAGAATATTTTTAATTATTTTATTTTGTAATTTTGTAGCTCGCTTATTTTGTTATCTTCCCACCGGCTTCAAATTGGGTTTAAATATGCTATTTGAGACATGAAATATACATCGTAAAGTAGCCACAGTTGCTTTCTGGGTATATTATTTCTATTTCGACATATGGCGAAGTTTAATGGTATCAACTTAAGTTTAAGTTTGCTTATATGTTCGTTCCAATTTAAGTTTGAGTCGAACCATATTCCTAGATATTTCAACTTATCAACCCTTTTAATGGAAGTGTTTTCAAAGTCGAAACTAGGAAAATCACTATGGTTGGAATCGGTTTATAGTTATTAAAAATAATGAAATTAGTTTTTGCTAAATCAATTTTTAGCAAATTATAATCAAACCACTTTTTTATCTTATCCAAGTCCATCTTAACGTTGGCTACCAGTTCCTCTAATGTACTTGCAGAGTAGATAAACGTGCTGTCATAAGCACAGAACTGAGGGGTACCTTTAAGTTTTAGTTTTAGTACGTTATTTATGTATATTATGAATAATGTTGCCGCTAGTTTTGATCCTTGCGGAACACCCGTTTTAATTTCCATAGTAGAGATTCTAATATTATTCATTTGTACGAACTGTTTTCTTTTTGTTAAAAAAGTTTCGAATATTCTTAGTTCTTTGCCTTCCAACCCTAATTCAGCCACCTTCCGAACCTTTACTTCTAAATTGATTGAATCGAAAGCTTTCGATAAATCTATTGCTAATAGAGAAACATAATTATTTTTATCGAGGTTTTCATATATGAACTCTGTACACGATAGGCATGCTGCCATTGTATTTGAGCTTTCCACAAAGTCGAACTGGTTTTTATCAATTATCTCATTTTGAGTCAGAAATTGTTTGAGACGGTTAAGAAGTATGCTTTCAAATATTTTATCGATAGTGCTAAGCTTTGTTATGGGCCGGTAGTTTGAACACAATTCCTTAGTTCCTCCTTTATGCACAGGAACCACTGAGCAAATCTTAAGCTCATCCGGGTACTGACCTGATCGAAAAACAATCGTTTATGAATTTGCTGATCGGATCAGCTAGATCATCTTTATATTTTTTATAAATTTCGCAGAGATTCCATTTGGGCCATTGGCGGACTTTACATTCAAACTATCTATCGCTTTTGTAACTTCTAGGGTATTACACTCTGCTAAAGTGAATGGATATCTTATGTTATTAGCTGGATTATCTATGAAGTTGTTTGTGTCTGGCAATTCAACAATTGTGACAAAGCATTCATTGAGACTATTAGCAATCTCAATGCTATTTGTAATTGTTTTATTTTTATGTATAATTTAGCTGATATCAGTAAAATTTTCAACCTTCTTTCCATAAATCATTTCCTTTATAATTGACCACGTTTTATTTCCAGAATGTATGTTTTCTGTTATTTTATTACCAAAGTATTGTTTTTTCAAATAGTTGGTCATGTTTAGAACTTTAATTTTTAGTGAGTTGTACTGACTTTCAAAAAAGAGATTGTTCCTATACTTTATTTTCATTTTATAATACTTATTTTTATCTCTAATCATGTTAGCAAGCTCTGAAGTCATCCAGGGATTCCTGCAGTCATCTCTTGATTTTTTTATCTTTTTTATATATTGTTTTATACAATTTGATAAGGAGACATAGAAATCACTAAAAGAAGAGCTTTGTATGATTTCATTGATTGCACCAGTATTTTAATACTTGGACCATCTGTTCCTTTCACGTCGTAAACAGAGTGGCCGTGGATTTTGTCGGTTATAACGCCACTATTTGTCTCGTCTTTGGCCGTTAGTATCTAGAATAACTAAACTTTTTTTGATTAAGCTCAAGGCCGGGTTTTCTTAAATAAAACACTTGGATGTGTATTTTATTTTGGTTTTTACTTTTCAATATTTCGACATCAGTCTGAAGGCATCCTCAGGACTGCAAATAATACATAGGTAATTATTGAAAAATCAAAGAAATATTCACTACTCACATCTTAAGCTGTGCTTTTAAGACTAAAACAGCTCTATAATAGTTACATATATGTAACAATGTACAATTGAATATAAACAGAAAAAGTAAACAAACGAAAGAACATTAACCGTAAACAAAATTCATAAAAAACAACAATAAAAAAGACAGCAAACAGATGATGACCATGTCATAGATGTTATCCCCATGACGAACATACAAACATATACATATGTATGTAAATAATTTAATCTGCATTGTTTTTTGTGTCTAAGTAAAAGGTTGCGGTATGCATACACAATCGGCCCGGTCTGCTTTGAAAATCATTTTCCTGCCATCAGGGGTGTCCAAAATATGTAGCGTTTCTAATATAAATCGTTTGTTATAGTTCCTCTCTTTTTTTAAGACGATTACATTATCAGAGTAGTCAGAGTAGTGACCGGTAACCTTTCAGTGGGATGATAACGCCGTTTTGTTGTCCGAAAAGTTATTAATCTTAAGTTTTGATTTTGTAGTACCCACATATACCTTCTGGCATACGTGGGGCCTGTCGCTATTACAAGGAATCTTGTACACCACATCGGACTGATCTTGTATGGGTATCTTATCTTTCATGTTCCCCAGAGTATTACCATATGTAAAGGCAAGTCGCACGTTTTCTTTATCATATTGTTACGAATATTAGCAACACTAAGGGGTACTGCCATATCTAAGCCGATGCTAAGCAGTGACTGTATGCACATCAGTAATTCAATCATTATGTCTACACATATGTACGTACACGCAGCGGAGAAGCAACGCACAAACATAAGCAGATATCTTATCTGAGATATGCATTTTTAATTGTTGAAGTGTCGCTCACAAATACACGCGCATATGAGAGCTATACACGTACATCTGTAGTTATAATTATAGCAGATAACAAACTAGTTGATTCTAGAAGAGAACCGCCTAGAAATGTCAACGAGGAAACCAAACACTATAAAAGGCAGCAAAAGTAGAGGCGCGAGAATCAGTTGGATTTAAGACGCTATCTAGCGTGCAATAGCAGTATTATTTTGAAAATCAATTTGAGTTAAGCAAGCTATCATTAAGCGAAGTATAAGTGTTATTGTGAAGTACTTCAATAAAGGCCATTTTACATTATTGAAGAGCGGAGTTATTTATTCAACAGTTTAGTGATTCGAAATTAGCAGAAGTTTGCAAATAAGAGGAATTGCAGTAAATTCGTTACAATTGGTGTCAGAAGAGGAATTGTTGAATAAATTCCGAAGACTTCGAATACAACTTGGACATGGCAAAGTGGAGTGAATTGAAGATCCAGCAACTGAAGAAGGAGTTGGAGAGCCGTGGATTGAATACAACCGGCAGTAAACTCTAACTTCAGGCACGACTAGGCAATGGAATTAGAGCGAATTAACGTGGAAGAGTATGTCTTTCCTCTTGAGGGCGAGGAGACAACAAAATTGAAGAGAATAAATAATAGTTTAAAAAAAACACGCTTTTATAGCTAACCGAACTAAATAAACAATAGTTTAAAAAAACTAAAAAAAACGCGCTTTTATAGCTAACCGAACTAAAAAATAGAAAATACTTTTTACTGTGAATTAAATTATTCTGTTAATAACTTAAATTTTATTATAATTTTATTTTGAGGTGATTAACTATAAATGATTGTTTGACCTTCTACTACTGTTATATAAACTCTTTTTAATTGAAAATTATTTTCTATTTTTTAGTTCGGTTAGCTATAAAAGCGTGTTTTTTTAGTTTTTTTAAACTATTATTTATTTAGTTCAGTTAGCTATAAAAGCGTGTTTTTTTAGTTTTTTTAAACTATAATTTTTTTTTTTATTTTTTAGGTCAAGTAATTTTAAAAGTTTTAGTCGAGAGTGATGAAACCTCGAAACGCCAGCGGTCCATGGATGAATCCAACCCCATGGCACCGCAAAGGGCCAAGACGCAGGGAGGCTGGACGCGGTCTTTCGCCGAAATTACCAAGGGTCGGCATATCATTGGCATTATAGACGAGAGCAGCGAAGATGGCAGGATCCCGAAACAACAGTTGAAGTGGATCGAGGCCGCGCTCGCTACGGTGGCCGTTAAGGTTAAGAAAGACAACCCTGGTCCACCGCCATCTTACACCGATGCAGGGTGGTTCCAGGGCAATGTCAAGCTAATTGCCTGTGACGGCGCCAGGTCGGTAAACCTCTATAGGACCGCCGTCACGCTGATAGGGGTGGTATATCCGGGCTCGCGCCTCAAGGTAGTGCATGCGCGTGATATCCCCTCACGACAAAGGGCTAGAGCCTGGGTTCCAGTGAAGCCAACGGACCCAGCTGACATCCTGGAGTTGCTCCAGGAGTACAACCCGCCACAGGTTTGGAAGTCAACCCGGATAAAACCGAGCTTGTCCTCTTCACGAGGAGGTACAAAGTACCAAATCTTACAGCAGCAGAGCTGTTCACCTTCAAGAGAGCAATTGGTACCTCCTGGGGATTCTCCCCTAAGGTGACCTACTGGATTTACAAAGCCATTGTGCGCCCGATTCTTCTTTATGGTGCCTTGGTCTGGTGGCCTGCACTAGCTAAAAGTACCTATCTTAAAATGCTTCAAAAGGTGCAACGGAGTTCGGAGCTCTTCATTACCGGGGCTCTCGGCTCCACCCCAGATTCCGTTACATACATACATGGATACATAGATAGATATAGGCCAAGCTAATAAAAGCGTGTTAAGAGGGGCTCCAGTATGCTCTTTCGTAGATGTGTCATGCATCCACTTCTATCATTAATAAAGCAATACGTTTTTCGCATTATGTGCAAGGTTTCAAATCTATGGTCATTTGGGGTGGTCACAAGTTCAATTGACCTTATGTCCGTTAACCTTATGTCACCCCAACATCACATTATTGCATTGTCATCGAGCCTTGATACGTGTGCAAAGTCTCAATCAAACTTATGGCCATTCAAAGTGGTAATAAGGCCAATTGACCTTATGACCGTTGACCTTATATCACCACACCATCACACTAGTGCATTGTCATCGAGCCTTGATACGTGTGCAAAGTTTGAATCAAACTTATGGCCATTCAAAGCGGTAATAAAGCCAATTGATCTTATGGCCGTTGACCTTATGTCAACACACCATTACATTAATGCATTGTCATCGAGCCTTTATACGTGTGCAAAGTTTCAAACATATGGCCATTCAAAGTGGTAATAAGGCCAATTGACCTTATGGCTGCTGACCTTATTTCACCACACCATCACATGAATGCATTGTCATCGAGCCTTGATACGTGTGCAAAGTTTCAATCAAACTTATGGCCATTCAAAGTGGTAATAAAGCCAATTGATCTTATGGCCGTTGACCTTATGTCAACACACCATTACATTAATGCATTGTCATCGAGCCTTTATACGTGTGCAAAGTTTCAAACATATGGCAATTCAAAGTGGTAATAAGGCCAATTGACCTTATGGCCGTTGACCTTATGTCACCGCACCATCACATTAATGCATTGTCATTGAGCCTTGATACGTGTGCAAAGTTTTAATCAAACTTATGGCCATTCAAAGTGGTAATAAGGCCAATTGACCTTATGTCACCACACCATCACATTAATGCATTGTCATCGGTCCCTGATACGTGTGCAAAGTTTCAAATTAATCAGACTTCTAGAAACATACATACATAGATACAGGCCAAGCTAATAAAAGCGTGTTAAAAAAGGGCTCCAGTATGCTCTTTCGTAGATGTGCCATTCATCCACTTCTATCATTAATAAAGGAATGCGTTTTTCGCATTATGTGCAAGGTTTCAAATCTATGGCCATTTGGGGTGATCATAAGTTCAATTAACTTTATGTCCGTTAACCTTATGTCACCCCACCATCACATTATTGCATTGTCATCGAGCCTTGATACGTGCGCAAAGTTTCAATCAAAGTTATGGCCATTCAAAGTGGTAATAAGGCCAATTGACCTTATGGCCGTTGACCTTATGTCACCACACCATCACACTAATGCATTGCCATCGAGCCTTGATACGTGTGCAAAGTTTGAATCAAACTTATGGCCATTCAAAGCGGTAATAAGGCCAATTGACCTTATGGCCGCTGATCTTATTTCACCACACCATCACATTAATGCATTGTCATCGAGCCTTGATACGTGTGCAAAGTTTCAAACTTATGGCAATTAAAAGTGGTAATAAGGCCAATTGACCTTATGACCGTTGACCTTATGTCACCGCACCATCACATTAATGCATTGTCATTGAGCCTTGATACGTGTGCAAAGTTTCAATCAAACTTATGGCCATTCAAAGTGGTAATAAGGCCAATAGACCTTATGTCACCACAACATCACATTAATGCATTGTCATCGGTCCCTGATACGTGTGCAAAGTTTCAAATTAATCAGACTTCTAGAAACCGGTGAAAATTAAGCTGAAAGATTCCGTTACATACATAGATACAGGCCAAGCTAATAAAAGCGTGTTAAAAAGGGCTCCAGTATGCTCTTTCGTAGATGTGCCATTCATCCACTTCTATCATTAATAAAGGAATGCGTTTTTCGCATTATGTGCAAGGTTTCAAATCTATGGCCATTTGGGGTGGTCATAAGTTCAATTGACCTTATGTCCGCTAACCTTATGTCACCCCACCATCACATTATTGCATTGTCATCGGGCCTTGATACGTGCGCAAAATTTCAATCAAAGTTATGGCCATTCAAAGTGGTAATAAGGCCAATTGACCTTATGGCCGTTGACCCTATGTCACCACACCATCACATTAATGCATTTTCATCGACCCTTGATATGTGTGCAAAGTTTCAATCGAACTTATGGCAATTCAAAGTGGTAATAAGGACAATTGACCTTATGGCCGTCACATTAATGCATTGTCATCGACCCTTGATATGTGTGCAAAGTTTCAATCGAACTTATGGCAATTCAAAGTGGTAATAAGGACAATTGACCTTATGGCCGTTGGCCTTATATCAGCACACCATCACATTAATGCATTATCATCGAGCCATCTTAGATGTAATCTGTGTCGACATTTCTGAAATACGCGTTTCTTGTGCTTCAATCTTCGATGTTATTTCTGACGACATTTCTGCAATACGTGTCTTCTGTTCTTCCATCTTGGATGTTATACGTGTCTCCTGCGATTCCAGTTGAGATGACATTTGCGATGACATACGTGCCTCCTGTGCTCCCATCTCGGATGTTAAACGTGTCTCTTGCGGTTCCAGTTGAGAAGCCACTGTCGATGTTTGAGCAGATAATGCAGGCAAAATCATGTTCAAGTCTGTGCTCGTAACTGTCTGCGTAACTGTCTCTTCCATTTTTGTTGTTTCCTCGCCATTAAGATGAAAAACATACTCTTCCACGTCAATTCCTTCTAATTCCATTGCCTGTCGTAGTCTTGCCTGAAGTTCGAGTTTATTGCCGGTTGTATTCAATCCACGGGCTTCCAACTCCTTTTTCAGTCGCTGAATCCTTAATTCACTTAACTTCGCCATGTCCTTGTTGTGCTCTGTAACTTTGGAATTTATTCAACAATTCCTCTTCTGACACCAATTGTAACGAATTTACTTGCAAATCCTCTTATTTGCCCTTCTGCTAAGTTCGAATCACTAAACTGTTGAATAAATAACTCCAATATGTAATAATGCAAAATGGCCTTTATTAAAGTACTTCACAATAACACTCAAACTGTGCAACGAATAGCTTGCTTAATAACCACACTGATTGATAGCTCAAATGAAACTCTACTATTGCCCGGCCAATTGCGTGCTTAATCAATAACTGCTTGATACCTCAACTCAAACTGAATTCCAGCGCCTCTATATTTGCTGCCTTTTATACTCTCTGATTTCAACGTGGCATCTTCTAGGCGCTTCCATTTCCAGAATCTTCTAGTCCATCAGCTCTCAAACTTCTCAGCTATAACTACAATTGCACGATTTTATAGCTTCTCTCATTGCATACTTTCAGGAGTATCTCAGATGTATGCATGTGTTTGTGAGTTGATTCTCCACTGCTCGTATACGTACATGGTACATATGTGTAGACGCAATTATTGTTTCGTTGATGTAGATACATAATGATTGAATTATTGATGTGAATTCACGTCACTGCTTAGCATCGGCTTAGAGATAGCAACACCCCTTAGTTTTGCTAATATTCGTTACAATATCTAATAATTTGGGTGCTACATTAAATAGCGCACGTATTAAAGTACAATCGGTCGGGTATATTCTATAGGCCAACAGCTGACACGAGGTTTGCAACATGTATAGAAGTCAAATGTTTCTTTCCACTTAGTACTCCTCGTACTGGGCTTGTAACGGGTCTACTAATAAAGCGACATAAGCAGCTCTTTTGTGCAAGCTAGTGGAAATAAATTGTAACAACAACAAGTAAACTTGTTGAGTTGGCTAGCCGGTTTGAGATGAAATCGCTTAAGGAATAGTCGACCAAAAAGGGCACTATTGTGAACGATCGAATGAAATGGACATACGAATGTGCAGATAAACTGAAATAACAAAATAACAGCATGGCGGCAGGATGATATACACACAGCCAAACAAACACATTAAATTTATTTTATTTTCGTAATTGTCTGGATTAGTGTCAAAAATGTACTGCGCCAGCAGTAGAAATGTCAAGCCAGCTAAAAAAGAACCAATTAGCTAATTTCTCGTACCACGTGCATGGTTTCTGAAGATGAAACTGTTTAGCCAGTTGAAGCGTTTTTATATTAGCCGTGTTTTTTTTACACGCGTATACGTTTCGTTTGCGCGTGAAAAAAAACGCCTATCCTTGCTTACATAATGCTTAGGAGACCCATCTAGCGGCAGTGGTTAAACAACTAGCTACAGCTACAGGGTGTACCGAAAAGCGGAGACAGAATCCCTGTTGTATTTCTGTGTACAAAGAGTAGATTAATAAGAGCAAAGACTCTCTAAATATAAGATGGTACATTGTAGAGTTCTAAAGCTTTGTGGAAATTGTGGGACGGCTGTACGAGGAATTCACCATACCTTTTGCTATGCTGTCCGCCTCAACATAGCTGACTTTTTAAGGCGGTATAACTCTGTAATTTATTTTGCCTTTGGAAAAATTACCTATTTGAAAATAAGCTGGCTGAAAAATATTGGCATAAGAGCTTAAGTTAAATCAACAAAAATCTCAGCCAAGCGATTTGTAAAAAAAAGCTAAGTTGTCTATTTGTTACTTTCTCGATATAGGGTGTGTTCGAGCTGCAGCAGTGTTACTTTTTATGACAGCGGATAACGTTCTTCAGCAACATTTGAGCAGATGTGGCAATTTCGCGCGTTCGTTGAACGAAATGTTGACAATCTATTGATCATCTCTAGAAAATTGGCGACATTCCATAAACTAAGCAGCACTTTAGCAGTACTACTGTTATTATTTGGCTGCTCAAACACACCCATATTAATTGTGCATTAAATCTAAAATATAAAACTCAAAAATGACTTTGCTTGTTATGTCCGCAACATTAATTTAGTTCAAAGTCACATCCAATAATAGCCAAAGCCATAATAATTTACACATGTCATCAATTCTTTCTCTGATTCAAAAGCTGAACTACCAGCGCTACCGTCATCAGCTCAGTGTCATCATTGCCAGTAGCGCCAATAACACCAAACTCGTGCCTGACACACAAAAGTCGTTTCACTCAATAGCGCAAGTGAAATGTACTACGCACTCACTACTAAGTAGCGTCAAAAATTCGCTTGGAGTCATTGCGTCAATGAGTTACCATTGAGATGACACCGCATTGGCGCTGGCGCCATGCAATTTACATCACTAAAATTGCGCGAATGCCCAGGCTCATTATTTTTTAATCCAGATGGTGAAAACGAAGCATTGTCATCGGTCCTTGATACGTATGCAAAGTTTCAAATTAATCAGACTTCTAGAAACCGGTGAAAATTAAGCTCAAAGATTCCGTTACATACAGGCCAAGCTAATAAAAGCGTGTTAAAAATGAAACATCGCAGACAGTTGCGAGCACAGACTTGAACATGATTTTAGCTGCAATATCTGCTCAAACAGCGACAGTGTCATCTCAACTGGCAGAACAGAAGACATATATGGTATCTCAACTAGAATACCAGGAGAACCGTATAACATCCAAGATGGAAGAACAGAAGACATATATGGCATCCAAGATGGAATCACAGGAGACACGTATTGCAGAAATGTCGTCAGAAACAACATCGAAGATTGAAGCACAAGAAACGCGTATTTCAGAAATGTCGAAACAGATTACATCCAAGATGGAAGCACAAGAGGAGCGTTTATCATTGCAGGTGGCACAAATGTATTCGCAGTTAGTAGCACAGAATACAAAAGTTGTACAGCTCGAGGACAAAATGGATGCCGAGATAGAAGCTTTGATAGATCGTATACAGGAGTTGCACATAAATCGCCCAACAGTTTCAGCGAGTAATCCAAAGGTAAAAACACCATCCTTCGACGGTTCTGTTCCTTTCCAGGTCTTTAAACTTCAGTTTGAGAAGACCGCAGCAGTGAACAACTGGAATACTGAAGATAAAGTTGCAGCTCTGTTCGTGGCATTGAAAGGGCCTGCCGAGGAAATCTTACAGACTATTCCAGAGTACGAACGGAACAGTTATGACGCATTGTTGACTGCTGTAGAACGAAGGTACGGAAGCGAACACAGGAAACAGATATATCAAATAGAATTGCAAAACTGTTACCAAAAAGCTAATGAGACTTTGCAAGAGTTTGCTTCGGATGTTGAAAGGTTGGCTCAGTTGGCAAATGCGCACGCACCCGTGGAGTACACCGAGAGGGTAAAAATCCAGAGTTTTATAAATGGAATACGGGACGTAGAAACGAAGCGAGTGACATATGCAAACCCAAAAGCAGAAAAACTATGGTGCCGTCAAATGCTTTAAATGTGGAAAGCCAGGGCATTTTGCACGTTAATGCAGTACCAATCCTAACAGTTCCAGCAATGTGGGTGGCCGTAAACGGAGCTGAAGGAGAGGAGCAAATCTCAAAATCCACTCAATCGTTAAACTAAAGCGAGTCAGCCGCAAGTGGCGACAGCTAGCTCCCTCAATTGAATGCCCCATAATCTCCATTTCGCAAATTGGAAGAAGTTCAAGCAATCTTAGTGTCGGAGGACATGTGGATGGAAAGGAACGTTTACTGACTGTAGATACGGGTGCATCCCATTGCATCATTCGATCAGATTTAGTCAACAAGAAGATAACGTACAGCCACGGGACAGGACACCCGGGTAATTGGAGAAGTAGCATGTTAAGTAGCAATTGGGAACGTCACGGTACTACACAATTTTATAGTGGCAGAGATTGTTGATGAAATCATAATTGGAGTGGACTTCGTAATCGACCAAGGCATCAAGATCGATATTCAAAGCAAGACGATGCGATATAAAAACATGGATGTGCCACTTAATTTCGGCTAGGAGAGAGGCTACAGCAGTAAACGAGTGCTGATGGAAGAGAGTCAGCAAATACCACCAAAATACGAAGCAGTCATCTGGGCAAAGGTTGATGGAGGTTGTGGGACAAACAAATTGTGGGTTGTCGAAGCAGCAAACAAATCAGCACCGAACATACTTGTAGGAAAAACCCTGGCTATGACAAAACAAGATGGACGTATTCCGGTAAGAGTACTCAATGAGTTCAAGTCACCACTCAAACTGACCAAAGGAGCTATTTTGGGAAGATGCCAAGAGGCTGAAGTAGTTATTAACTGTGAACAGCTCCAGGAACACGTTTCATCTAGTAATACTGATCTTTCAAATGACATCACGGCATGGACGGAGGGGCTAGAGGAATATTATCAGAGTAAGGCAAAGCAATTGCTCCTAAAGTACGCAAACATATTTGACCAGGATGGTTCCAAACCAGGCCGAACCAACGTTGTGAAACACCAAATTGACACTGGAGATGTGAGGCCAATTCGTCAAGCTCCACGTAGTGTTCCACTGGCGAAGCGGGAAGTTGTGAGTCAAATCATACAAGAAATGAGCGACAGCGGCGTCATCGAACCATCAGCTAGTACATGGAGCTCATCGGTAGTACTTGTACAGAAGAAGGATGGAAAAATGAGGTTTTGCGTGGACTACCGGAAGTTGAATGACGTTACGAAAAAGGATAGCTACCAATTACCAAGAATCGACGATAATCTGGACTCGATATCTGGTACGAAGTGGTTTTCCACACTGGACTTGAAAAGCGGCTACTGGCAAGTGGAAGTGAAGGAGGAAGACAAAGAGAAAACAGCTTTCAGTGTCGGTGATGGTCTTTGGCAATTTACAGTGATGCGTTTTGGACTATGTAATGCACCACCTACTTTTGAAAGACTCATGGATCAGGTACTGAAAGTACTACATTGGAAAACTTGCTTAGTGTACCTAGATGACATTATCGTATTGGGAAAGAACTTCGAAGAACATCTGAAGAACTTTGAGGAGGTTTTCCCAAGAATAGCTGGTGCTGGTCTGAAACTTAGTCCCAAAAAGTATTCTCTGTTCAAGAAGCAAGTTAGTTACTTGGGTCATAAAGTAACGACGGAGGGCGTCTGCACCGAAAAGATAGAAGCAGTGAAGGATTGGCTAAGACCACAGAATCTGCATGAATTGAGAAGTTTCCTTGGGCTGTGCACATATTACCGGCGATTTGTACCAAATTTTGCCAGCGCAGCCCATAGCCTCCACGAGCTACCAAGAAAAAATGAAGCTTTTGAATGGAAGAAGGACCAAGAAGTATCTTTCCAAACATTGAAAGAGCGTTTGTGCACTGCCCCAATGTTGGCATATCCGATTCCATGAGCAACGTTTTTTCTAGATACAGATGCGAGCGGATATGCTATAGGAGGCGTTTTGTCACAACTGGTCGATGGACAGGAGAAGATGGTTGCATATTGCAGCCGTTCAATTGGAAAACCAGAAAGGAACTACTGCGTTACACGGAGAGAGCTGTTGGCGTTGGCACAGTGCATTAAACATTTTCACAAATACCTCTACGGCCAGCGATTCCGCGTCAGGACATATCACGCAGCGTTGAAATGGCTTCTGCAGTTCCGTAATCCAGAAGGACAATTGGCACGGTAGATCGAGCGGCTACAAAGCTATGACTTGTCTATTGAGCATCGGAAAGGTAGTACCCATGGGAATGCTGATGCAATGTCACGAAGACCATGTAGTTTGGAATGCAAGCACTGTTCAAAGGCCGAGGCTAAAGAAGACATTATAGATGTTCGGCTAATGACTATAACGTGTGCGGATGAATGGGACAAGGAACAACTAAGGAAGTGTCAGCTAGAAGATACAGATCTGTCACATGATATGCAATAGCTCGAACGAAACGAAAGACCAAATACAGCAGAGAGCCCCATTGCGAAGTCATACTGGCCACAGTGGAACAGTTTTGAATTGATATCCGGATGCTTGCATCGAGTATGGGGAGTGAGGATGGTCAATGCAAGAAAGAGGATTCCTGACGAGCACAGCGAGCTGCATAATGTTCCAAGCGGAGGTTATCTTGGAATCACGAAGACGCTCGAGAAGATTAAACAGAGATTCTATTGGGTTGGTTGCCGTCAGTCGGTCACTGAGTGGATTGCGAACTGCGAGGTTTGCAGCAGAGCGAAAGGGCCCAAAACCCGAAGCCATGGCCAGATGAAGCAATATAACTCAGGTGCGCCATTTGAAAGGATCGCTATGGATTTCGCAGGTCCATTTCCTACTAGCAACTGCGGAAACAAATATGTACTCGTAGTTATGGATTATTTCAGCAAATGTCCAGAGGTATACCCAATCCCAAATCAAGAAGCGGGAACAGTAGCAGAAGTGTTTATAAACAATTGGGTTGCAAGGTATGGTGTACCAATGGAGTTACATTCTGACCAAGGCAGGAATTTCGAATCAGCTGTGTTCCAGGAAATGTGTAAATCATTGCGCATTCGAAAAACACGGACAACTGCATTGCATCCTCAGTCCGATGGTATGGTGGAACGATTCAATAGAACATTGGAGGAGCACTTAAGGAAAGTAGTGGACAAGTTCCATAAAGAGTGGGATACCCGCATGCCATTATTCTTGATGGCTTACCGCAGTGCATAAGACAACGGGCCAAACCCCTGCAAAAGTAATTTTTGGCAATGACCTTACACTGCCAGCTGATTTGAAGTTTGGGATAGATGCCGATGCGGAGAGAAATGTCAAGAAATCCACTAGTGTCTTGAGAGAAGAGCTGAGAGAGATACACGATCTGGTAAGGCAACGAGCAATGGTTAGGAGTGACAAGATGAAAGCGAGGTACGATAAAGCAATTAATTCGGAAGTGTTTCAGGAAGGAGATTTGGTGCTGTTATACAACCCACAACGAAAGAAAGGTTTGTCCGCGAAATTGCAGTGTAATTGGGAAGGCCCATACAAAGTTGTAAAACGGATCAACGATGCAGTGTACCACATACAAACCATTGGCAAACCACGAACCAAAATGAAAGTGGTTCATTTTGAGAGGCTAGTAGCGTTTAAATCGAGAGATTTGTCTGATCGGGACGAGAATCAGTTGGATTTAAGACGCTATCTAGTGAGCAATAGCAGTATTATTTTGAAAATCAGTTTAAGTAGAAGTGTTATTGTGAAGTACTTTAATAAAGGCCATTTTGCATTATTGAAGAGTGGACTTATTTATTCAACAGTTTAGTGATTCGCACTTAGAAGAAGTTTGCAAATAAGAGGAATTGCAGTAAATTCGTTACAATATACTAGCGTATGCCCGTGGGTTTTACCCCACGTTGCTATAAAAATATGCGGGCTACGCGTAAATGGCCATGGTTAAAAGTTGGTAAGATTGACTTCTGCTACAGCTAATGCCTTTTGTTGTATGATATATTCATATTTGTAACAGGATTCCCCTCGCGTAGGTGAGGTTGACAATTGAGCTGCAGAAGCCCTGAAGCTATAAAGGTTTGTATTGCGCTCATCAATCCCTTGATTCGCAGATAATGATCGTCCTTGAGCTTCATTGATAGGGATAGGAGATTTGAGGTATTTAAAATTGAAAAGACAAATCTGTCGGTATCAATGGAATCCTTGGTTTTAAACTTTTTTGTTTTCTAAATTTTCCGATAAAATTAATTGCTTCAATGACATTCGTAAAAGTTTTGTGATGAAAAGCCTACTACATAAGCGTGGAGAGTCGCAATAACGAAGCATTAGCATGATATTATGGGCCCTTTTTTAAGGATCAATCGATGAGGAGAAATTTCTGATGGCTCAAAAGAGAAAATAAACTCAATCGGATATGCACAACTTGGGACTCTTCCACGACTCTGTTAATAGAGTGATAAGTTGTCTTGGTTCTAGTGATATTACCATCCTCATTTTAAGGTGCCTAAATTGCGGTTCTCAAAGCCATTTATAGTTTGTAAAGATAGATTCAAGATTTGGGAGAAACATTAGATATTAAAGCTTCAGGTGATGTCATAATTTCTCAAGAACTTGCAGGAAAAGAAATCAAATCTGTTAGTAAAGAAATAGGAATTTTGCCATAATTAATTTCAAGAAGTTGTTAAGCAAAAGCTGCTGTGTTTCCGCCAAATTGCCCCCTCATATTTCCAAATAGAGTAAATTTTTGTACGTAAAGCTGTCTATACACGAAAAAGCACGCATTTACTTCAACTGTGGCTGTTCCAGCAAGTAACAGGAAAGCACCACATTTGGGATGATCAGTAGACCTTAAATTCTTAAGGGTTCGGTCCGGTTCGCACACCCTCCCTTTGGCCTGACCGTTTGCCTATGTTGCACATCGGTGTATCAGATGTTTGCAGATAGTGGTCATTTAAATGCGGAGTTGTACGTCCAACACACAAAGGGTATCCGCGGTATCTGAGAAAGCAACTGCCATAGTGATTTCTCCTTTTGCTCTTATATCAATTAATATCAAATTAAACAGGAATGTTTTTTCCGGTTCCTCCAGGCGTATCCAAAAATACCAACCCTAAAGATAACATAAATGAATACTTAAGGAATAACAGCCAAAACCAACTCTGCACTCAAACTTTACGTGTTGAAATTACCTAAGTTTTTAAGGCAACCATAGTTTTAAATTTTTTTCAATTCCATATATTACTGGTGCTGTTAGGACTTAGCCACGCCCCTTCTTACTCACCCCTTATTTTCTTAGTGGTGTTAGGGATGGATCCAATTTAATTCTTTACTGGATTTCAACGTTCTTGCATGAATACTTCCAGATTTATGCTGTATCAAACACTCCATTTGTATGGTAGGTACCATCCCCTTTTATATATCGATATTATTTTTAACCTATGACCATCCTTGGAAGGTTTCTAATGGGTTGTGCAAATTTGGTTGTGATCGGTCGGCCCGTTTAGGACGCAACTCGATCTATACCTGCATACATACATAATTTGAATTTTATATATATAAATAGATAGATAGATAGATAGAAGATGTGGAACAAAAATTTTAACGGTGGAAGATTACTAAACATCCAAAAGGAAAAACAACTCTGTAGTCAAACTTTAGCTATTATAATAACCTAAGTTTGTACGGCAGCCATAGTTCTGAAAAAATCCCATTTGTAGGGAAGGTGCCACGCCCGCTTTTCCCAATTCCACATTGTTGAGGAATGCTATAAAATTAGCATACCTGTTTTAATGTAAAAGCGACTGCTCTGTTTTTCGCTACACTTCGGTAACCATCATATTCGATATGTACATATGGTAGCACGAATATCACCAGTTTTTGCAGTTTACTTCATCTCCTGTCATTCTTACATTTTTCTATATAAGACCTTTTGCATGTATAATAATTGCCATTTCATTGTTTTTCATTATACATACAAGTGTTGAATAAAGTGCACTACTGAACAAAGATCAATACTTTTCTTTATCTGGCGATTAAATTGAAGTTATCAATTCCTCGCCAGTAGCTAGTCCTTCGAGCCGGATTGCGCTCACCGTTATACAGATCACAATGCAGAGAGATTGGGCCGAATTAGTGGAGCTGCGTGGACGGCTAAAAGGGTCCATTTCGCGGCTGGGTGCATACGCAGAAAAACCACCAACAGATTGTCAACCAGAGGATGTAGGAGCACGATTAGATCGACTGAATGAGCTATGGGAAGAGTTTTCAGTCGTTACTACGGCAATGTACAAGTATTGCAATGATGAAGATTATTCAGACCCCGACGTAGACTTTGCCGTTTATGAAGAGAAGGTTATGTCTACACGTGGCAAACTTCGCACACTACGCTTATCGGTTATGCCGCCAACTCAAAAGGAAGATTGTGACACTACGCTTACTAGACTCGCTGAGCAACAGTCAAAGTTTCTAGAACATGTGTCTACGGCATCTACGTCGCAAAATGAGGTTAGGGCGAACAACCTACCGAAAATCGTAATACCTCCATTCACCGGACAATACAAAGCATGGCCATCATTCAAGGATTTGTTTATTAGCGCAATTCATATGCAACCTAATCTTACGAATACTCAAAAGTTTCATTATTTAAAATCACTACTTAAAGATGACGCTGCTCTAGTTTTAACACATATTCCTATTACAGAGACATCATATGACACTGCTTGGAATCGGCTAAAGGAGCGTTATGATCGGCCTCGCCATATTGTCGCCTCATTCATTGAATCGTTTATGTCGTTAACTGGAGTCACACAAGGGAATGCACAAGATCTTCGAAAGATTTCTGATGGCGCAAATGAAGTCATTCGTGGTTTAGATGCCATCTCGCGAAGTGACAGGGATTGTTGGTTGATTCATCTTCTTGAATCTAAGTTGGATACCGGGTCATGGATTGAACGTAGCAAGGATGACAACGCGCCAACCATAGAAACATTCTTCAAGTTCCTAGACATGCGCTGTGAAGAATTGGAGCTAGCACAAACAAAACCAATCAAATCAAACTCATCCCCTAATGGTAAGACACGCAATTCACGCACATGACGCAGGTCGACGCTGCCATGCATTAAATGTGGATCAAATAACCATACATTAGGCAAGTGTTCGTCTTACTTAGGTCTTTCGCTGAGTGACCGACAATCACTTGTAAAAGATAAATCGCTATGTTTCAATTGCCTTTCTACAGGGCATACCCTATCTACATGCAAATCCAAGGTTCGCTGCAAAAATTGCAATCGACGACACCACACCTCGTTGCATGTAAATTCGTTAGATTCGTCTCGCCAGTCACAAGCACAAGCAAGCGGTATTACCGATGGGCTTTCACCTGCCGGCGGGGTATCCTCTAAGGGCCCATGGTCTACCGTAGCCCATGTGTCACACCCAACAATGTCCTTTGCAAATTTTTAACAGGATAAGAAAACTACACCGTATAGAAATTTTCTGCCCACAGCAATGGTTGACGTACAGACCAACTGCGGAAATTTCATTCCGTGTCGTTTACTGCTAGATTCAGGATCGGAGCTATCCTATATATCAGAAAATTTTGCTCAACGGTTAGGCATACGACGGACTCACTCGCGTATTCTTGTATCCGGAATAACATCCACGAAAAGCGGTACGACCCGTGGGTGCCTTTCAGTATTTCTTAAGTCTCGCGTCTCAAATAATAGCCTATTAGCGCAGGTACATGTACTCAGCCACATAACTGCACCGCTTCCAGCAGTAACAACTAACAAAGACTTAGGAAACGATTTCGATAATATTGCTCTAGCTGACCCGTCCTTTAATGAGTCGTTGTCGATTGATATCCTGATAGGTTCGCAATACGTTTGGAAGGTGTTTGACTGCAAGAGAAAGTTCGACGCCTTTGAAAATCCCATAGCTGTTTCCACAATTTTCGGATGGGTAGTTACATCAACCACTATCGGAAATGATACCCCTTCAACCAAGTCATTCTTAACTACATTTAACATTGACCAGTCACTTCAAAAATTCTGGGAAATTGATGCATTGATCCAGACGATGCATTAGTTGAAGAACACTTCTTACGCACAACGACTCGCGAACCTGATGGAAAATATATAGTAGATCTTCCATTCAGGGAAAATACCCCAACGTTTTCAGATACCATGCAAGGGGCACTTTCTCGATTTTATTCAGTGGAGAAACGTTTAGTTAGAAACCCCTCGTTGAGGCTACAGTATATTGAATTTATGCGACAATATGAAGCGATGGGTCATATGTGTGAAATACAGCCACGCCAAACTACCTCAATGGATGCTTCGGTGTTTTATATTCCATATCACCCGGTACTGGGTAAAAAACTGAGAGTCGTTTTTGATGGATCCTTTACTGACTCCAAAGGCCGCTCCTTGAATAGCACTTTACAAGTGGGCCCGAATATTTATCGAAATTTGTTCGCCGTTTGTTTAAAGTTCCGTCTTCATCGATTTGTTTTTACAGCAGACATTATAAAAATGTTTCGCCAAATTTGGGTTGCTAAGCATTATCGTGACTTCCAAAGGATAATTTGGAGGGAGGATCCCAGCCTTCCATTGAAGCAGTACCAACTATGTACGGTCACCTATGGAACGGCGTGTGCTCCCTTTCTGGCAGTTAGGGTACTTCAACAAATAGCTCAGGATTACAAGATAACACATTCTCGCGGAAGCCGCATACTTCTAGAAGACTTCTACGTTGACGATGTTTTTACGGGTGCCGATTCAGAGACTGAGCTGCTGCAACTGCGTGATGAACTAGTACATTTATTGAAGCTGGCCGGCATGGAACTCAGCAAATGGGTGTCAAATTCTTCGAAATTGGATCAGGAACTGCCTGCGCAGCATGAGATATTCCCGGAGGAAGTTGCGAAGGTACTTGGGCTTTATTGGAAACCTAAAGAAGATATTCTAACTTATTCTGTTAAAACCAAAACTCAGCCGACCGTTAACAAAAGGCAAATTCCCTCAGATGTATCTCGTTTATTTGACCCTTTGGGCTTATTGGCCCCTATCGTTGTTCGATTCAAAATTATGTTTCAGTTACTATGGTTACAAAATTTGTCATGGGATGAAGCCTTGCCTCCCAATCTGGCAGAAACTTGGACACAATACCATCAAGATCTTAGTGAGGCAAATGAAATAAAAACTGATCGATTTGTACCGAACAATGTTGACAAAATAGAAATTCATGGGGTTTCAGACGCTTCAACAAAAGCATATGCAGCAGCAGTTTATTTGCGTTTTGAAAAGGATAATGAGGTCATTGTTTCACTACTTGCAGCGAAAACCCGAGTTGCTCCCCTAAAAACAATATCTCTACCCAGACTAGAGCTTAGTGGGGCTCTCTTACTGGCTCGTCTAGTGAAGGTTATACTCGAAATCATTCCACGTCGGGAAACCAGGGTGTATGCTTGGTGCGACTCAACAATTGTGCTGTCCTGGCTTTCGATACCACCGGTTAAACTTAAGACATTCGTAGGTAATAGAACAAGCGAAATATTGACTACTCTTCCACGAAGCCTTTGGCATCATATAATTTCTAAAGAGAATCCAGCGGATTGTGCATCACGTGGAATGTCGGCAGCCTTACTTCGTGATTTCGATTTGTGGTGGAAAGGTCTATCATGGCTTCGTAACAAAGGTGAGTTCAAAGAGGTGTTAGAGAAGAGTGGCCATTTTACATTTCGTACAAACGACAAAGTTTCAGGCGAGATCAAAGGCAACACAATTATAATGCTAACTACAGATGGTACAGAGAGCAATGTATTTGATTGTCTCATCGACCGCGTATCCTCATGGCAACGGCTACTTCGGACAACCGCATATGTTCTACGTTTCATTAACCATACTCGAAAACGTCCAGTCAAAACTTCTCTTGCTTTAGTCTTCGAGGAAATATCAAACGCGCGTGATGTTCTTTTGCGACATTCTCAAAGATGCTTCAAAGATGAGGTGCAAGCACTTAAAGTTAAAAGAGAAATAAGCCGACGTTCACCGATTCTTAAGTTAGCACCGATTTTGGACGACAAGGGCGTTCTTCGCGTCGGTGGAAGAATATCTCAATCAGACTTATGTGAGGAAACCAAAGATCCCATTATACTACCAAAACTGTGCAAGGTTACTCATCTTTTACTGTTGGACGAACACAACCGACACCTCCACCCAGGCGTATCAGCACTTTTCGCCATTGTACGTCAGAGGTATTGGGTGTTGGAAGCAAGGAATCTTATACGTAAAATAACGTACAAATGTGCAAGGTGCTTTCGGTTACGCCATGCTTCGACGTCACAATTTATGGCTGATTTACCTCCAGTTCGGTCCGTCAAGCATTTCCCTTCCAGCACTCCGGAGCCGATTACGCTGGACCAATTACTTTAAAATTATATCGAGGTAGAAATGCACGTCAGTCCAAGGGATATATTTGCATTTTTGTGTGCCTGGCCACATCGGCAATCCACATAGAACTGGCTAGCGATTTATCTACTGATTGTTTTCTATCAGCACTTCGTCGGTTCATGGCACGCAGGGGTAAATGTACACAATTATTTAGCGACAATGGGCGAAATTTTGTCGGGGCATCTAGAGTTTTGAGTGAGATGCATCAGCTTGTAAAGTCACAGGAACATAACAACATAATAAGCGAAGTCTTGGCTCACGACGGAATACGCTGGAATTTCATTCCTCCTCACGCACCTCACTGGGGTGGAATTTGGGAGTCAGCCGTGCGCTCCGTTAAACTACATTTGCGCCGAGTTATTGGAAATTCTATCCTCACAGCTGAGCAGTTGAATACTCTTCTAATACAGATTGAGGCTGTGGTGAATTCAAGGCCAATTGGCGTGGCTTCCGATTCTGATGTTAATTACCTATCTCGCTCTCATTTCTTAATAGGTCGACCACTAACAATCGTAACCGAAGGAAGCCTACAGGATATCAATGAAAATAAGCTCGACTATTGGCAACACGTATGAAATATGTATCAAGGATTTTGGCGCCGCTGGCACAAAGAATATTTAACATCTTTACAAAACCGTGCCAAATGGAACAGACGTACAAGGAATATAGTAGTTGGAGACATAGCAATAATAAAGGAGCCAAACGCACCACCTGCCGTCTGGCCAATGGGAAGGGTATTGGAAACATTCTCTGGGGCAGACGGGCTAGTCCGCGTCGTGAAACTTCGTACCATCCGAGGAGAAATAATTCGACCAATAACTAAGATAGTGATTCTGCCAACTTCTGAAACAGTGTTTCAGCGGGCCCGGAATGTTGAGGAATGCTATAAAATTAGCATACCTGTTTTAATGTAAAAGCGACTGCTCTGTTTTTCGCTACACTTCGGTAACCATCATATTCGATATGTACATATGGTAGCACGAATATCACCAGTTTTTGCAGTTTCCTTCATCTCCTGTCATTCTTACATTTTTCTATATAAGACCTTTTGCATGTATAATAATTGCCATTTCATTGTTTTTCATTATACATACAAGTGTTGAATAAAGTGCACTACTGAACAAAGATCAATACTTTTCTTTATCTGGCGATTAAATTGAAGTTATCAATTCCTCGCCATACATTTTACTGGAGGTGTTAGGACTTAACCTCATATAGCTCCTTACCAATTTTCATTATCCTACCATTACTACATCCAGAGATATGCAGTATGATAAATTTCATTTATATGGGAGGTGCCACGCCCCCTTATCCCCCACCCCACATT
Source organism: Eurosta solidaginis (assembly GCF_040869045.1). Lineage (NCBI taxonomy): Eukaryota > Metazoa > Arthropoda > Insecta > Diptera > Tephritidae > Eurosta > Eurosta solidaginis. The sequence goes on from NC_090322.1 coordinate 93,128,970, forward strand.
TTCTTGGAGGTGTTATGGATTGACCTCGTATAACTCCGTACTCAATTTCAATATTCTAGCATGAATACCTTCAGAGTTATGAAGTACCAAATATTCATTTTGCATGGGAGGTGCCACACCCCTTTTATATATCGATAATATTTTTAGCCTATGACCATCCTTGGAAGGTTTCTAGTGTGTTGTGCAAATTTGGTTGTGATCGGTCGATCCGTTTAGGACGCAACATGATCTATACCTACATTCATACATAAGTTGAATTTTATATATATAGAAGATAGATTTATATTAGAACAATCCCGCGACGTACGTGGCTGATTTATAAATTTTATTATTTGAAGATTTTGCCGTATTTTTGACATTGGGCTGATAACCAAAAATTAGTTTCGTTATTAATTTCACAGAGAAACCCTCGAGTATATTTGTGATAATATTTTGGAAATAGGTAAATGGACTCAAAACAAAAATAGAACAATAACTGAACAAAGACGACTACAACGCTTTCTTCGAAAGTGAAGAGCTTTTGACGAAAAAACGAAAAACCTAGATCAAAAACACGCAAATTAACAAATAAAAGAATTTGCAAGGCAAACACCAACCACTTTTGAATATTAGGGTGATACCTGAATTTATTTGTAACACGACAAATTTACAAATACCGACAAACATTCAGCGGCGTCTCTCTCTCGGCCCCAAATACTCTTTACCAACAGATAACAAACATGTTCCACTATTTAAAATCATAGCAGATGGGGAAAATTACGTTCAAAAAATTAAAGATAATGATGCACAAGAGATAGAGCGGAACAACTTGGTGGCACTTTTATGAAATCACATAAGCAAAATGACAACTTTTTACACGAGACACACTTTGTTCCACTAAACAGTTTTTGAAAGAACACAAGAAACTTTTAGTATTAAATGCAGATAAGGGTAATGTCACGGTACTAATGGACAAAGCAGACTACGACCAACAGATACAGACTATAGTTAACGATATATCTATTTACAAAGTGAATAATAGACTGCAAGAGAATAATAATAAATTAGAGGAAAAAATGCATAACAACAAAATTATTGACTTAAAAGAAAAATTTCGTCTCAAATACTTTATTGCAATAGCGCCGTAATATTTGAGCAGTGAGTGGAAATATAGCAAACTGGTCTAACTTACATAAATGTCTCATTAAAATTTTGAATTTGACCTAAGACGTTATACTTTTTGATTGCATTTTCTTAAATTTTCTACAAACTTTTCAAATGTAATTATAACGGGTTGGTATGGAGCTCCTTAAACAAAAATATAAAAGATATGTATAATCAAATGAAATTGACTTAGAATTATGGTGAAATTACTTGAAATTGAATTGAAAATTTGCTTTTTCCACACCATCCGGGAGGCACGCCGTTGGCGCGCTACCGAAGTAGGTTTTGGGTGCTCGGTTCCCCAGTAGGCCTATATCACCCATATAAACTACATATACATATGTCGCCCATTTACTTCTATAGTGTCATAATTCAAAAAACACGAATTTTTAGTTAAAAACGAAGAAACGTGCTAAAGGAATTTTGCCTATTTCACACCACCCTTTAGGTATGCAATTTGCGCTTTACTGAGTTTAATTTTATATAAATACAAATGTAATATGTAAGTGTGACAAAAAACCAAACTTTCGAAAAAAATTGGGGATACCGTTAAAAAAATTAAATAAAAATATTAAAAAAATGTAAAGAGACAGAAGGCAGAGTTTACTAAAAAAAATAAAAATGAAAAAAAAAATAAAAAAAATAAAGTACTTAAAAAAAGAATTAAGTGAAGTGAATCAACAGTTCCATATAAGAACCCAATAAGTGCACTTAGAATTTTCCGGGTTTTAATGTTATCATTGTCAGATCTATGTATGTACGTAATTAATTTATTTTAAATTTGTAAGCTCTCCATTTCATGAATATATATGACCATATCTACCATAAAATATCGTCTGTGAACGATATAAAAACCAACATACAACAAGCAGAATAAACAAATTATTCACGCAAACATATTTACTAAAATAAAGTTAATTTCATAACTTTAAGCGACATACAACAAATTAGGGTTATGGGATCTAAGCATCCGATATGATGGGCATATAATCCAACAAAATTATGCCAATTTCACACAGAGGCTTAATGAAAGAATTAGATTAGTAAAGTTTCCTATATTAAAGCCCTAATTGAACTCAATCTTTTATACAAAATAAAAATTCTTAGTTATCTCATTATTGCATTATTGAATGCCTAATCGAGTGAGAAATCCAGTCGGTTTTGCTTGGTGCTTCGAATTGTATGGTCAATGTAACAAATGACAATCAAAAATAAATTCTTTTCAATAATTTACGAAAAATAGAAAAACACGAAAAAATTCAAAAATTTTATTTTCGCTGCATTTTCTGCAAAAGATAATATGGCTTTTTCGGAAATAGGGACATATTTGGTTAGGTACAACATCCATGGGTAGTTGCGCATACATTTTATTTCGAATGTATTTATAGTTAAGAAAGAAACGGCTGCTTTCCATTTTAACTATTTTTCGTAAAAACAAAATATTTTTTTGGGGCTGCTGACAAATGTTCGCTTAATTGTAGTGTCAAATTGGGTTACTGCTTTTAAGTCTGGCAACTCCCCCTCTAATAAATAAAAAGATGCAACACTCATATTAACACTTGGCATCACTTAAAATGTTAGAGTGGAATGACGCGGAGATTCAACCCCATTGGCTGAAACTCCCGTTACTAGCTATAGCATCATACGATTTTCCCGTTATGCACTTTTGCATACTGGCAAAGCTGCTTTTGAAGCGTCAGCAGTTTTTCATTATTGAGTGGAGTTTGAAGTAAACCGGCCGACGCGCAAATTAGAAAGAAACGAAAAAGTGAAACTAAATTTGTAATTGGTACAAATAAGGAGGACCAAAAATAAATTGTTAGAATAAAAACCTAAAGACATTAATCGAATGTGTCTAAAAAGATAATCGATTTAATCAATCTTTTTTTAAGAAATGGATCGAAATCCAGCTATAGCAGATGCCATCAAACCGGAAAATGCACGAGAGGAATTGGAACGATTACTCGGGTGTCACGTGCTAATTTCCTACTTACGGTTAAAACATTTTCATGCATTTTGCGGCTTACAACAACATTTGTTATAAACCCGACGCGTTCGCATTATGAATTGCGTGAAAAATTACAATTACAAAAAATTTTGCAAAATCGACGCTATTGTTATATTATGGGTGAATCAAACTACGCCCATTATAAATAATTTAGCCTGCGAAAAATATGAATCAAATAAAATACTTCATGTGGAATGCAAATTAAATGTTGAAATATCATCGCACTGTGAACAGCGTGGACAACAGTGTTAGCTATGTTAGAATTAGAAACAGGTATGGGTGAAGATAACAATTGGGAGATGAACCACGAATAATTTGAGACCAGACCTATCACCGACCAAATTTTTAACCAGCACGCAGCACATCTCATACCAACAGAACTGGCGACGTGAATGTAAAGTATGTATTCTATTTTAAAAACATATCTTATTTTAATCGTAAGCGAAAAAAAATATTGCTAAAATAAAGATTTTTTTATATACATATTTTTCGCATGCTTTTCAAAGCGATAAACTTTCCTATTTGTACATTTACCCTCAATACAAATTGCTTTTGGAAAAAATCAAAATATATTAAAAATTTAATATTTTATGCAAATATTTCTCTAATGCTTTTCCAAATAATGCATTTTTGTAGTTAATTCAATTATTGCCATTTCCAAGTTTTAGAAGTTTCCGTCAGAAAAAGTTGGAAAATAGTTTTCGTGGCTAATGCATAGCCACATAAATTTTTCGCGTTTTGGTGTAACAATACTACACCAGTTTGTAAATTCAATGACCATTTGCACAAAATCCTGAGCTCCCCTCTTTTCTTAAATATGAATGCCAAAAAAATGAAATGTTTGCCTTCGTATATGTACATAAACCACATGAATTTAATATGGAAAAAATTTAAATATTTTCATCAACCACAACTTAAACAAATCGTTTCGTTTGCTGTAGATATTATATATATACATATTCTCGTGAAACGGTTTGGAAATTTTATTAATAGCGGTGCGTCCGCAATATAATAGAAAATTTTTTTGATAGAAAGCGGTGAGTCCGTGATACAATATACGTCATACTTTCAATATAAAGCGATGTGGTCGTAAACATCGCCGTATATTCGGAAAAATTTTGGGTAGGTATTTCTCTAGCCTATAATTTAGAGAAAATCCGCAGACCGGATGTTCCTTTGTTTTCAAAAAAAAAAAAAACAATTATATAATTTTCTTAACCAGACTTACCATTTTATAAAATTTATACCAAACGCGACAAATATTAACCGGATTTTCAAATCATACTCGGATTTACAAAATATTTACCTGATTTACAAACTTTTTTTTTTCTTTTGAAATAATTTTCAATAAAATTACCCTGTTTCAAACACATGTCCGATTCTGAGGGCAATTCCAGCGATAAATCAAGCTCTAAAGGAAGGTGTTCACTAGCTCGTCAAGAAGATTTTTTTGGATTTAATGACTCAGATATCGCAGAAAATAATAATTTAAATTCTCAGTCAGGAACTAATATTATAAACACTCAGCCTTCAAAAAATTCGTCTAATAATTCAGACAACCTACTAACTAGCACTTCCAATTTTCAGTCAGGAACTGACTTTTCCAATTCTCACTCTACTTCAAATTCTTCTACTTTGCCTTCAACAAATAATTTTTCCGATTTACAATCGAATAACAATATTTAAATCATGGCAACCTCAGAACAGAAAAAGGTGTTCATTACCAGTTGCGCCTCAATTATTAGGGACTACTACAGCGGCGATCCACTGGCATTAGAATCTTTTATCGACAAAATAAAATTAATTGAAGTCTTCTCAGATGAAAATTTAAATAGCACTTTTATTGCATTTTTGAAATCCAAACTTGAGGGAAAAGCACGCGAAGCACTACCAACCGTAATAAATTCAGTCGATGACATAAAGACTGCCTTGAGAAATAGAATAAAACCCGACAACTCGAAAGTTGTTTCTGGTAAAATCGCGTCTTTACATGTCATCAATAATAACTACTCAGACTTTGCTAAGCGCGTTGAAGAACTATCCGACGCATTGGAACGTTCTTTGATTATTGAAGGTATGACACAAGCCAAGGCACATGAAATGGCCGTAGAGCAAACAGTGAATGTGTGCAGGTTGAACACTCGTTCAGAATTGGTCAAATCCATCCTGGCTTCAACTACCTTCAGTGATTCAAAAGATGTAGTTGCAAAAATGATTGTTGAACGTAATAATGAAGTTAAAGAAAGACAAGTACTAGCATTCCGTACTCGTGGTAATTGGCAAAGTAGTTTTCGAGGAAATTATAGAGGTAATAATTTCAATAATAGGTACAACAATCCAAATGCAAGATTCAACAATAACAATAGAAATAATTACAACAATAATAATTACGGGTAAAATAATTCTAATAGAGGTAATAATGACAGATATAGCACTAATAGAAACAATCAGCCTAGTAGTAGTAACAATAATGCTAATAATAATAATAGACGTTCAAATTCGCGAAGTAATGCCAATGTACGCGCTTTAAACGTGAACGACCCTCAGGAGCGAACACTGGGGGATCGAGATCACGATTTAGACAATTAAACGAATCTTCTTCAAAAATATTAAAATCAATCTACTGCTTGAACCTTAATTATTCGGATTTTATTGAACTTCAATGTAGCGATTCCTACAAACCATGTACTTTTCTAGTAGATTCTCAAGCAGATATTTCTTTAATCAAAATTTCAAGTTTATCTATAAATTGTAACTTTAATAGTAATGAAATAACCAACATAACAGGCGTAACACCTGAAACAATTTCAACTTTAGGAACCTTAAAAACCAACTTAATTGCATATAAATTTGTAATACCGCATACCTTACATGTAGTTAACGACGATTTCAATATACCTTCAGACGGAATACTCGGCAAAGACTTTTTAAAATTAAATAAATGCATTATTAATTATGCAGTCGATAGCATAACTATTAATACCGGCTTAAAAACACTAAATATTCCAATTTTGCACGGCACAAGTACCGATTCTTTAGTTATTCCTCCGAGATGTGAAGTTTATCGGTTATTTAAATTACCAAAATGCGATAATCCTGTTTTTGTAGACTCACAAGAAATCTGTAGTGGTGTTTTTACGGCAAAGTGCATTGTTGACACAAATAATCCAGTTCTAAAAATTTTAAATATTACTGACGAAGTAAAACATGTCAACAATTGCAATATCGTAACGGAAGATATCACCAACTACAATGTTTACAAAATCAATGAAACTTCAAAAGATCAAAAACGCTTAGAGGAATTAACGAAAATTTTGAAAAATCAAATGCGGGTTATGCTCAAAAACAATTATTAGATTTATGCTTAAAATATGCCTATGTATTCGCTTTAAAAGCTGATCGTATGACTTTAAATAATTTTTACGAACAAAAGCTACGTTTAACTGATAAAAATCCAATCTATATAAAAAATTATCGATTACCATAAACACAACACGAAGAAATTAATTAACAAGTCGAAAATTTAATGCTAAATGATTTAAAAGAACCCAGCTTTTCTAATTATAACAGTCCTTTAATTTTGGTGCCGAAAAAAGATCCTTCAGGCCAAAGGTCTTATCGTATGTGCGTTGATTTCAGAGCAGTCAACAAAAAGCTTATCGCAGACATACTCGACAATCTTGGCAGAGCCAAATATTTTTCGACTTTAGATCTTTTTTCTGGTTTTCACCAAATACCACTTCATGGCAATTCTAGAGACGTTACATCTTTCAGTACAGATCGAGGAGCTTTTCGTTGGAAAGTTTTACCTTTCGGTTTTTTACGTATGATGTCATTAGCATTTTCAGGCATTTCGCCAAATCAAGCTTTTATGTATATTGACGATGTTATCGTCATTGGATGTAGCGAGACACATCACCTCAAAAATTTAGAAAAAGTTTTCGAAACATGTAGAAAATTCAATTTAAAATTAAACCCCAACAAATGCAATTTCCTTCGTTCTGAAGTAACTTTTTTAGGCCATAAATGCACCTCAAAAGGCCTACTGCCAGATGACTCAAAAATAGACGCAATTAAAAAATACAATAAGCCTAAAGACAAAGACGCTGTTAGGCGATTCGTTGCATTTGCAAATTATTATAGGCGTTTTATACCTAACTTTGCGTCACTGGCAGCCCCTTTAAATCGTCTAAATCGGAAAAAAGTTGAATTTGTTTGGGATGATGCTTGCGAAAATGCTTTCGAAAAATTAAGGTTATCATTAATGTCTCCTCAATTATTACAATACCCTGATTTTTCAAAAGAATTTATTATCACTTTAGATGCATCTAAGAGTGGTTGTGGCGCTATATTAGGCCAAAAGCATGGAGATAATGATTTACCGATTTGCTTTGCATCAAAATCTTTCAATAAAGCCGAACAGAAAAAGGCAATCATAGAATTAGAACTTTTAGCAATACATTTTGCTATAAAATATTTTCGGCCGTATGTTTACGGTACACATTTCACGGTAAAATCAGATCATAGACCATTAGTTTATATATTTAATATGAAAGATCCTTCCTCGAAACTCTCTAGAATCAGATTAGATTTATCAGAATACAATTTTACAATTGAATATATTAAAGGAAAATCGAATGTCGTGGCTGATGCTCTTTCGCGTATAAGTATAGACGAGATTAAAGATTCGACAAAACACATTTAGCCGTTAAAACGCGATCACAAACTAAACAACAAGAATTACAAAATGAAAAAATAAGTTTAAATGATACGACTTCTGACGATAATAAAGTACAAGTTTATGATAAATTTTCATACGATTTTTCAAAAAAGATACCGCGAGTAAAATCAACAATACAATATAATAAACATAACGAGATCTCCGATTTAAAAATTTATGCGCATTTAAAACATAAAAAATATTATTTACTTAATATCGTGACTGTTAACGAAATAACGAATTTAGATGAGTTACTTTCGAGGCTGGAAAAAGCAGCCGACAAGCACAATATTAAACAATTAGAATGGCCAAAAAATTATATCTTTTTCAATAATTTTTCAATTACCAATTTTAAAATCCGCGGAAATGAAATTTTAAAATCATTACAAATAATATTGACGGACCCTGTAGAGACACTAACAGACAATGAACAGAAACAAAAACTTATATCAATTTATCACGAAGATCCAGTGTTAGGAGGGCATTGCGGAACAAAAAGGTTATATGCCAAATTAAGAACTAAATATTACTGGAAAAACATGACACGTGATATAGCGAAATTTGTGAAAAATTGCAATAAATGTCTTTTAAATAAAGTGAGACCAAAAACAAAAGAAAATCTTGTCCTTACTCCAACACCCTGTAAACCATTTGACATAGTGATTATCGACACAATAGGTCAACTTCCAGAATCAAACTATGGTAACAAGTTCGCTGTTACTATGATTTGTGACTTTTCTAAATACCTGGTAACAGTAGCTGTACCAGATAAATCAGCAAAAACTATCGCATGTGCTATTTTTGAAACCTTTATACTAACATATGGTACAATGAAAGCAATTAGATCCAATTTAGGGACGGAATACAAAAATGAATTATTCTCGGAATTAACAAAACTTTTAAAAATTAATCATGATTTCTCAACAGCTTATCACCACGAAACTGTTGGTACCGTTGAAAGAAACCATAGAGTCTTTAACGAATATTTACTTGCATATCTAGATGAAACGTATTCAGATTGTGATACGTATTTGAAATATTTTACTTTTTTACATAATACTACAAGTAGTTCGGGTTTCGATAATAAATTTACTCCTTTCGAGTTAATATTTGGCAGGAAATCTACAATGCCACATGAATTACAAAAGGAACAAATCGATCCGATCTATAATGTAGAAAATTATACAAAAGAGCTAAAATATAGAATGCAAAAATCTCATAAAATGGCAACAAATTTGATTAATAAACATAAAATTAGAAATAAAGAATTATATGATAAAACAGCTAAGCCTTTAGAAATTAAAATTAATGATAGGGTTTTAGTAGAAACAGAACCGAGAAATAAACATAGAAATATATATCAAGGTCCCTACATAATAAAGAATATTGATGGACCAAATGTAAAAATTTTTGATGAAATTAATAAAATTGAAAAAATTGTACACAAAAATCGAATACAAAAAATTAATTATATTGATAGCCGAAAATATCTTTAAATATAAACCTACTTTAAGAACATGCCAATGAAGGCCAAACTAAACAAACTATTAATGTTAATTTTTAATACGGCCTAATGTACAAAATTTAGATGTTAAATTGAACTACTTAATAAATATATATTTTACTCAATTTAATAATAAGCATACATTTTAAAAAATAGTAACGGCTTACTTCAAACTAAAAACATTATTTTTTACATATTTCATTATACTCAGTTGAGCAGAGCTCACAAAGTATATTAACTTTGATTGGATAACGGTTGGTTGTACAGGTATAAAGGAATCGAGAAAGATATAGACTTCCATATATCAAAATCATCAGTATCGAAAAAAATTTGATTAAGCCATGTCCGTCCGTCCGTCCGTCTGTCCGTTAACAAGATAACTTGAGTAAATTTTGAGATATCTTGACGAAATTTGGTATGTAGATTCCTGGGCGCTCATCTCAGATCGCTATTTAAAATGAACGATATCGGACTATAACCACGCCCACTTTTTCGATATCGAAAATTTCGAAAAATCGAAAAATTGCGATAATTCATTACCAAAGAGGTATAGAGCGATGAAACTTGGTAGGTGCGTTGAACTTACGACGCAGAATAGAAAATAAGTAAAATTTTGGACAATGGGCGTGGCACCGCCCACTTTTAAAAGAAGGTAATTTAGAAGTTTTGCAAGCTGTAATTTGGCAGTCGTTGAAGGTATCATGATGAAATTTGGCAGGAACGTTACTCCTATTACTATATGTATGCTAAAAAAAAATTAGCAAAATCGTAGAACGACAACGCCCACTTTTAAAAAAAAAATTGTTTTTGAAGTGAAATTTTTACAAGAAATTTAATATCTTTACAGTATATAAGTAAATTATGTCAACATTCAACTCCAGTAATGATATGGTGCAAAAATACAAAAATAAAAGAAAATTTCAAAATGGGCGTGTCTCCGCCCTTTTTCATTTGATTTGTCTAGGATACATTTAATGCCACAAGTCGAACAAAAATTTACCAATCCTTGTGAAATTTGGTAGCGGCTTAGATTCTAGGACGATAACTGTTTTCTGTGAAAAAGGGCGAAATCGGTTGAAGCCACGCCCAGTTTTTATACACAGTCGACCGTCTGTCCTTCCGCTCGGCCATTAACACGATAACTTGAGCAAAAATCGATATATCTTTACTAAACTCAGTTCACATAATTACCTGAACTCACTTTCTATTGGTATAAAAAATGGCCGAAATCTGACTATGACCACGCCCACTTTTTCGATATCGAAAATTACGAAAAAGAAAAAAGTGCCATAATTCTATACAAAATACGAAAAAAGGGTTGAAACATGGTAATTGGATTGTTTTATTGACGCAAAATATAACTTTAGAAAAAAACTTTGTAAAATAGGTGACACCTACCATATTAAGTAAAAGAAAATGAAAAAGTTCTGCAGGGCGAAATCAAAAGCCCTTGGAATCATGGCAGGATTACTGTTCGTGGTATTACATATATAAATACATTAGCGGTACCCGACAGATGATGTTCTGGGTCACCCTGGTCCACATTTTGGTCGATACCTCGAAAACGCCTTCACATATACAACTACCACCACTCCCTTTTAAAATTCTTATTAATACCTTTAATTTGACACCATATTGTACAAACACATTATAGAGTCACCCCTGGTCCACCTTTATGGCGATATATCGAAAAAGCGTCCACCTATAGAACTAAGGCCCACTCCCTTTTAAAATACTCATTATCACCTTTCGTTTGATACCCATAATGTATAAACGCAATCTAGAGTCAACCCTGGTCCATCTTTATAACGATATCCCGAAAAGGCGTCCACCTATAGAATTAAGGCCCACTCCCTTTTAAAATACTCGTTAACACCTTTCATTTGATACCCATATCGTAAAAAAATTCTAAAGTCACCCATGGTCCACCTTTATGGCGATATCTCGAAAAGGCGTCCACCTATAGAACTAAGGCCCACTCCCTTTTAAAATACTCATTAACACCTTTCATTTGATACCCATATCGTACAAACAAATTCTAGAGTCATCCCTGGTCCACCTTTATGGCGATATCTCGAAAAGGCATCCACCCATAGAACTAAGGCCCACCCACTTTTAAAATACTCATTAACACCTTTCATTTGATAACCATATCGTACAAATTAATTCTAGAGTCACCCCTGGTCCACCTTTATGGCGATATCTCGAAAAGGCGTCCACCTATAGAACTAAGGCCCACTCCCTTTTAAAATACTCATTAACACCTTTAGTTTGATACCCATATTGTACAACCGCATTCTAGAGTCATCCCTATTCCACCTTTATGGCGATATCTCGAAAAGGCGTCCACCCATAGAACTAAGGCCCACCCACTTTTAAAATAATCACTAACACCTTTCATTTGATACCCATATCGTACAAATTAATTCTAGAGTCACCCCTGGTCCACCTTTATGGCAATATCTCGAAAAGGCGTCCACTCATAGAACTAAGGCCCACTCCCTTTTAAAATACTCATTAACACCTTTTATTTGGTACCCATATCGTACAAACTAATTCTAGAGTCACCCCTGGTCCACCTTTATGGCAATATCTCGAAAAGGCGTCAACCCATAGAACTAAGGCCCACTCCCTTTTAAAACACTCATTAACACCTTTCGTTTGATACCCTTATTGTACAAACGCATTCTAGAGTCACCCCTGGTCCACCTTTATAACGATATACCGAAAAGGCGTCCACCTATAGAACTAAGGCCCACTCCGTTTTAAAATACTCATTAACACCTATCATTTGATACCCATATCGTACAAACAAATTCTAGAGTCAGCCCTGGTCCACCTTTATGGCGATATCTCGAAAAGGTGTCCACCTATAGAACTATGGCCCACTCCCTCTTAAAATACTCTTTAATACCTGCCATTTGATACGCATGTCATACAAACACATTCCAGGGTTAGCCGAGGTTCATTTTCCTACATGGTGATTTTCCCTTATTTTGTCTCCATAGCTCTCAACTTAGTATGTAATGTTCGATTACACCCGAACTTAGCCTTCCTTACTTGTTTTCTTATAAATTTAAATCTTAATCCTAGTAAAGCCTAAAGAATAATGTGGCAAGACTGATCACCTTGCCAAATTCTTCTTTTCTAAAGGGGGATGATGTAGTGTCAAATTGGGTTTCTGCTTTTAAGTCTGGCAACTCCCCCTCTAATAAATAAAAAGATGCAACACTCATATTAACACTTGGCATCACTTAAAATGTTAGAGTGGAATGACGCGGAGATTCAACCCCATTGGCTAAATCTCCCGTTACTAGCTATAGCATCATACGATTTTCCCGTTATGCACTTTTGCATACTGGCAAAGCTGCTTTTGAAGCGTCAGCAGTTTTTTATTGTTGAGTGGAGTTTGAAGTAAACCGGCCGACGCGCAAATTAGAAAGAAACGAAAAAGTGAAACTAAATTTGTAATTGGTACAAATAAGGAGGACCAAAAATAAAAACCTAAAGACATTAATCGTACGGAAAAACTTAAAAGTGAACCTAAATAAAAAGAAACTAAAGTTAAAAAGTAAAAATAGTTTTTACTGTGCGTTTGTGTGGGCGTGCGTTGGGCTAATTGCCAAAAACGAGTGGCATCGGTATGCCACTTTACATAATGAAGTAAAACCCTGTATGAAAAGGGGAAACAGAATTGTGATTCGATTAAGTTTCTGTGTGAAAGCGGTATTAGCGTAATAATATAGTAGGGAACATTGGATTTTTTTTTTTTTTTGTACAAAAATACTCAGGCAACAGGCAGCTACGAGCATTTACAGTTTTGAAATGGGAAAAAGCCGCTATTGTTTGCATTTAAATAATAATAAACTAAGTTGAAATAAAAGAATATAATGTGACCCGGCCTATGAAAAGGTGGCTTATGACTCAAAAAAGAAATTGCGAGAAACAGCTGTTAAAGATAAACAATGCATTTCTTCAGTTTCTTAGTAGTTTTTCTTTTGCATTATGAACAGTTATGCCCAAAAGGCAAAGCACAAACCAGTTTCTCACCGATATTTTGGCTCCAATGCCATCGAAAAAAATTCTATCACAAAAAATCTGGAGATGTTTCACCAGCCACCAAAGTGGCATCAAAGGAACCAAAGGCTTCATCGTCTTTCATTTGTGCTCTTCTTTCTATACATTTTAAGTACACTTCTAAGCAAGTTAGGACTTTCTAGTTTTCACCACGTGAAATAGCGTCTCAAAAACTATCGAAACCAGGAAAAAAGTGGAAAAAAATTTTTTGAGTCATAAGCCACCTTTTCATAGACCGGGTCACATATAATAAAATAAAATAAGAAATAAAATAAATTAGCATAAAAGACAATGTAAAAAGTTTAATGTTATAATTTTGGAGCAAATTCATTTTTATTTTGTTCAGTATAAGACGTACTTTATCTGAAATAAGCATAAAATCTGGAAATGCAAAAACATCTATTTTTACTGGTAATATTGTTACGTACCTTATATATTTTGGAAATTTTGTTAGGATTAAAACTGTAAGCCTCTTTTCTTTAAAGTAGGCCCTGTCCTTATCCGCTTTGGATCGGATCTATATATGTATAATACCAAGGGCCATATTTCCGCCATATTGCAAAGTGATATCAACGGTTGTAAAATTTTTAAATTTTCTTCTGTTTAATATATGCGGCACCACGCCAATTTTACAAAAGTGTAAAAAGTAAAAATGGCGGCCACCGTGGTGTGATGGTAGCGTGCTCCACCTACCACACCGCATGCGCTGCGTTCACACACCGGGCAAAGCAACATAAAAATTTTAGAAATAAGGTTTTTCAATTAGAATAAAATTTTTCTAAGCGGGGTCGCCCCTCGGCAGTGTTTGGCAAGCGCTACGGGTGTATTTCTGCCATGAAAAGCTCTCAGTGAAAACTCATCTGCCTTGCAGATGCCGTTCGGAGTCGGCATTAATCATGTAGCTCCCGTCCGGCCAATTTGTATGTATGTATGTAATAAATTTATATTGTACATCGTAGCTTTTTTCTTATCCACTCGTCAAGTCCCACCACTTCATCTGTATTTGCTAAAGCATTGTTCCTTTTCCCCATTTTTGAAAGTAGGCGTGGATATAATTTGATTTCGACCATTTTCAATACCAATATATCGTCGACGATGCTGTAAAAGCTGCTAACTCCATCCATCAAAATTAGAACGAAAAAGCTTTATTGCAAGACAAGTTAAAATATATTGAAATATTATTGAGCTACCAACTTTTCATAATTTTGTTGAAGTTAGTGATTCTGGACAATAAACACATACATTTCTTTTACCGCCATATGCAGAAATCGTCTCCCAATCCATTCGAAAAGTCGGGTTAGGTTAAATGCAAAACTTATACTACTACATCGACGATCTCAATTTATGCTCAAGTTATGGTGTTAATGGACTGAACTTTGTTGATCTTAATCATGTAGACCATCGGCACTTGACGAATAATCGGGGAAAAGTATCGAGGTAAGGTATCGATACTTTACTCAGTACTTGGAAAAAACATCGAGTAAAATACTCGAGTATTTTTTGGAGTGAGGCAGTTATTTTTCCACTCACTGTTCAACTATTAACGTATTAATGCACTGGGGGTATAGACTGAGTCGAAAAAAATACAAGTTGGTCGACTTTCGTTTACAGGCGATACTAGTTAATATTATAACCCTTTAATTTAAAAAATTAAGATTACATATATACGGCGTACGTTATGTTGTTTTCCGTAAACTTACATGGGTCTCAAATTTTGACAGCGCACGTACGCCGGTTAGTTAGTTTGAAAACATTCAGCAAATATTTGTTCTAATTACCTTTTAGTATTAAATAATGGGTGCTTTTTTACATGTTTATACACATACACTTAAACTTAATATGGACTGCTATGTGCATAACTTTATCTACACTTATGAAATTGTTGCGAACAAAATAAGTACTCCTAAATTTCAGTATGCACTATACTCAAATTTTGCTGAAATGTTTCTCAATTTCTATGACCGAAAAGTGTGTGTGTATACGATTCATCGAAACGGATTTATGTAGCTATATGTCATAAGTGTAATGACCGTTTTGTAGTCAAGTTATTTAACCAATGTCGAGGGTCTTCAAAAATTGCCGCTATGATGATAAGCAAATGAAAATGTGTATATGCACATGTACAGAAAAACAGCTATTATTAGTCCATAGTTGGGGTTTATTATTAATAATTAATAAAAACGTATTTCGGTCTCTCCCCATTTTTTTAACGTGTTTTGGCATTAAAATAAATAATTATATGTAAAAACACCAACATTTTTTGTTTGTTATTATGTGTTCTTTTGTAAGACTTTAAAGAAAACAACAGCAGCAACCCTTGCCATGTTTGTCGTCATCGCCCGGTGGCGACGATGGAAGTAAATCTATCGTCGCAAAATGTCGTCGCGTAAATTTTGCTCTTCGTTTTCATTGTGGTCACCTTCATGTAATTAGATACGTGTATTTCGCGGTGTCAGGGCATTGTGTTTACAGCTTAACACTCTAAGGCTGACAACAGAGTGGTAGCGACACACGTTGGAGGGGGGTTTGTTAGAATATTATTTGCACGTTTGATCCAAGACAGACGCCCGCTTGCAGCCGCACCTTATGATGGTTACACGCTGTCTATGAAATCCTTCAGCTAGGCCTTAAACCGACTATGTCGTAGTGGCTAAAGCAAGTTTTCGCCACCTCACATTAGCTCACCACTAAACGGATGTTCACGGCTACCCAGAGGAAACTAGGCCGCAAGCGACCGGAAGTAATGAGCTGCTTGCGAATAACGGTTAGAAGCTGTCTCTCCTTCTACACATGAATTCATCACCCCTAAAGAACGCACTTTCATAAACTTTAAAAAAGGAAGATGGGAAGACTATAAAAAAAGTACTGACAATCGCGCCCCTTTCATACCGGCCACCGCCCGAGTCCCCTCGGCGCTCCGTAGTTGCTTCCGCTAACCTGCGATTCGCGCCTTCTCTGCACTCGCTCCCTGTCTAGTAAATTTCTTTCGCGCTCATATTCGGAGTCCTGCACAACCGTCTTATTTTTTCCGGCCCCTAGTGACTGCGGTCCGGTGGAAGCGCGTGCCCTCCTCCATCGTCGTTTCCATCGCTTTGGTCACCGCGATCACTATTGCATAGTTCTTGTTGGTTCGCGCCGCACTCTTCGCTGCGCTATCCATCGCGGCGCTGGTATTATTCGCTATTGTCGGCGTGTTGCCCCGCGTTCTGCTGGTTACTGCTATCTTTTGCTGGTGCCATATTTAAATCGTTTACGCCGTACGCGGTCTTCTTTCCGCTTCTAACTCCCTGCCGTTCAGGAATCTAACGCGTTATAGATGTTTCAAAATTCAATAAAAAAAATTAGTATGCTACAACTGGTTCTCGAGGCAGAGCGCAAGCGTCCACCTATCGAGCGCTGTGATGGGAGCTGTTGTTTAGGCTTAAATCCGCGCGGTGCCAAAGACTGTATATTGATCCAACTATTGCTAAAGACTGTATATGGATACAACTACAACTGGAAACCCCTCACTAGGGTAGGCACCTTGTCGTTGGTGTGAGGGCTTAGCCGAACTCCATAGCGCCCGACTATGAGGCGGAGCTGTTTAGGACTGGGATCTATGCCGTTTCGCCTCATAGGAGGACGGCGGGATGTCAGTGACCAAGAACTGCCAACCCCCTAATCCAGGGTGTTATGCGGACCGTGCCTATTGGACTATTTGCAGCCAGCGGATAAATTCGGTTGTATTCGAAAGCAGCCTTCCCGATGCGGGGTCACCTCGGGAAGTATTGATGGCCTTACCACAGTAACGGGCGCTGCTGTGGCGGACGGTTCTTTCCCCGCATATAATACTGGACCGCTGAGCCCGCCTTGTCGGGCAGGTGGTCGTACGACCAAGATGAACGACTCGTTACCTAATTGTAATAAGGGCGATGATAAGAGGAGGACCAAGTCGCACGCCAAGGACGACAAATACGCATTAAGCCGTGGGTTGGACTCGGGAAGCGAGAGTAGCGCTGATTCAATGAACTCCGTGTTGAAAAACACACAATGGAAAACGGAGTAGAAGAGTGAAGGGTACGGAGCAGAGGAAGTAAAAGAGCTCTCTCACAGTACCGTGCAGCAATAAGAATTGTCCAACGCCTTGGAGCAGTGGTCGACCAAACAGAAGTGGAGATCGAGCACTTGGAATGGGCCCATGAGGCGGTAGAAGTAGGTCGAAGGCAGCTCAAAAGGTTTGCTGCGAGAAACCCTTGGTTCTGCAACTGGTACGAGGAGGAAGACGCGTCGAATGGCAGTGAAGAGGCAACGTTCGGCGGAAGGCGACAAGCCTGCTTTCAAGAGGCAGAAAGGACGCAGTCCCAGAGCCGCGAGACAGGGCAGTGGCATAGACAAGTACGCCCAAATCTGTAAGACAGATGGGCCCAAATAACGAGGTAGCAACGAACGCTGCGAGTCAGAGAGAAGTCCCAACTACGGAAGTAGGAGATAAGCTAAAGGGAGATAACGCTAAGACTCCGGCTTTCTCGGAGGTGCTAAAGGAAGTTAAAGCGAAGACTCCGGATTTCTCGGAGGTGCCAAAGGGAGATAACACTAAGACCCAGGCTTTTCCCGAGAAGATGAGTAATGTGGCAAAGCAGTCACTGAATGTGGCGCTGGTTGATGGTAGCAGTCCTTTTTTATTTATTTATTTATTTAAAGTCGACAACAAACCTAAAATGGTCGACTACATGATATAAAAGATATGTATATATGTATATACAACTCAAAAGTTACACTTTAAATACGTCGAAATTTCAACAAATTTATATTAGAAACAAAGAAATACATTATTTAACATTACAATTTAATTTCACAATATAATAGCAAGATATAATTTACAGACGACTACTGAAAGGTAAGATCTGTTGAAAGGGAGCGCATTAGCTTAATGCTCATGATGATGCGGGAACAACCAAGTAAGCCCCTTCCAACATTTGATTCGGGGGGTGGTATAATGGTGTGAAGATGATAGCGTGCGACAACATCGCAAGCTTGCGGTGGCTGGAGGAAGTGATTCCAAACCTCCTAAGGCAAAGCACGAATGCGCGGTTTGAGGTCGTGGATAAGGCGCAAATCCCCACGGTAGCAAAAGTTAAGGTATGGATACCATGCGTGATGAGGTCGGAGGATACTGTAAAGTTCAAAATAAATTAAAATGAAACGCCGATGTTTAGCGTTTGAACATTATTGACTTTATTGGAGAAATGCATTTCATTTTATACAAAATTTCTTAACTTACATATACATAGTTACACTAACACTTACAAACTAAAAGTATCTACATTCCTAATGCCTATATGCCAAATCAACATATTATTACTTTGATCTAATTATAGATATAGTGTAATGTAAATATTTTGTCAGTCACATTGACAAACCGACAATGTCGATCAGTCACGCTGATCGATAAGTGTGTTAGTCAATGTGACGCGTTAACAATTAGGGTTGACAAATGTAAACAGATATGTGTCTTGTGTGTCGGTATGTTTGTATTATGTTGAACTCAAGCTGGGTTCAAAATAATTTATTTGGGTCGCTATGGCTTGTGTGTGGTCAATATTTGTATATGCATAAAAAGTACATTGTACGTAAAGCGTTTTCTGGTAATGCTACAATATACTGCAACTTCTGCAGAATTAGAATCCGAACATACCGACACAGGATTGGAAGGTACTTACTGCATCTCGGCCTACGGAGGAAGGTCGGTTCGTAAGGCAAAATTTACATGCGACTCAGGAAAAGAAGTCCCGAGTATAAAAATCCTAACACGCTAGAAGTGGACGAAGTCGAAAAGGCCATGCGTATATCAGCTTCAGCATCCCCCTAAAGAGGGTAGAGAAGGGAGGAACCTTTAGAAACCCTAGGTCAACGAACTGGACTAAATTCCTGAAATAGGTAGAAACAAAACTGGGACAACCCAAAGGGGTTGCCAATGTGGAGGAACTGGAGGAGTCTAATGAATTCACAATGGGGATTGTACGAGGCCACGGAATCTGTGGACAGGGGCACGCCGCAAGGAGGGGTGCTACCACCTCTGCTGTGGACGCTGGTCACCAACCAACTGCTCGGGCGATTCGATGAGGGCTCCGTAAAACTTACGGCTTACGCAGATGACGTTGCAATTGTCATAAGTGGAAAGTGCCTTCCAACTATTAGCTCTTTGATGGAGCGGGTGCTTCGGGATATTCATACCTGGGCATCAAATGCCGGGTTGAAAGTCAATGCGGAGAAGACGGACATGGTCTTGTTTACAAAGAGGTACAAGGTCCCAAATTGGATCAGGCCTAAGTAAGGAGGGGTGACCCTATAAGAGAAACCTTGCACAAAATATCTTGGGATCATCCTATACAGTAAGCTGTCATGCAAGCTCAACGTGGGAGAGAGGGTGAAGAAGGCTTCAACGGAACTTTATACATGTAAAGGAATGCTGGCGTGTACGTGGGGCTTATCGTCCTCTCTTTATCATTGGTTTTTTACAGCAATTGTAAGCCCTATTCTATACTATGGAGTTCTTGTTTGGTAGAAAGCCACATAGAAAACAACCTACCTCAAAAAATTAGAGGGGTTATGCAGACTATCAATGCATAGCATTACGGGAGCCCTAAAAACAGCCCCGACAACTGCACTGTATCCGATTCTTTACATTCCACCTGTAGACATGGTAGCAAAGAACATAGCGTTAACAACTGCAATCAGGCTCGGTGCCTCGGGGCAGCTTGAGCGCCGACCATACGACCATAGTAGTATAGCGTCCTCAACCACAAGACGAACAGACTACCTGATTCTCTATCTGCGCTTCGAGGGCGATCTTAAGGGCACAATAGAGGTGGACAGTTTGCGCAAGGGTGCTCAAATGGCGGACGAGGCGATACATGTGTACACAGATGGTTCCAAAGTAGTGGAAGGCGTTTCCCAAGGCAGTCGGTTCTATGTACCGGAGCGACTCGGGATTTTTCCCGACCAAGGACTGTCATTTCAGTGTGACCCCATTTAATTTGTTGCGTCCCTACCACAAATTGTCATCCTCCCAGCACCTCCTTGCAGCAGGACTGCTCCATATTCTCTTGCTCCGGGAAGGCATCGAATCCAATCCGGGTACGTTTCCTGACCCCGGTTCTGAGAAATGTTTTGCTGCATCTGTCGGAAAAGAATCTTTTTAGGACGGTCATACTCTGTTTAGTGTGTCTCGTGCAAGGGATGGTGCATCGGATAGGTTGTTCTGGGCTTGATCCCAAAACCCGACGTCCACGTAACTTTTATAAATCTTTTGTGGCTCCTTGCTGTTCACGCCCAAGGGCGTCCCGTAGTCTACGCCTAAGCGCCCCCACTACCTTCCAGCAGCCCCGCTGCTTAACAAGCCACACCAAGTGCCCGCTGCTGCTCGCGCCCCACGGCGCCAAGAACTCAAACAGCTGCTACCACTCATAACTACTACCTTCGTAGTAGAGTCGGTAGCAATGCTGGGCATCAGCCCCTGCCCCGTCTTCTCCCCCCGCCCTCTTTTCCGGCAGCAATCGTGTAGGTCAGGGAAACAGACTCTTAGTCCCTACCTCCGTTTGCACCGTCTGCCAGCACAGAATATATAGGTTTGCGACATCCGCCCAATACAGCTCCTGCCTTGGGTGGTGCCACTTTCCTAGATGTTCTGGTCTCCGCGACGGCAACCCCCCGACGAGTTTCATCGCGCCATGTTGCCAGGTCGCAAACCCAAATCATCCGGGTACCCCAATGCTTACCCAAGGACGCCCAGTCCCAGGGCCACAACAGCAATTTCGTCCTGGCCTTCCACAACCCAGGCGTACTCACCCGTCACTTACCCCCAGAGTGGCGGCGTCTCCCCTTATGCACTTCAGAATTCTGCAGTTAAACTGTAATGGACTAACTGGGAAGATTACGGAGATAGTCGATTTCATGAAGCGGCACAACACCCGCATTGCTGCGATTCAAGAGACTAAACTCACGGCAAGATCTGCATTGCAGACCTGCTCTGGGTATAATGTCCACAGGAAAGACCGCGAGAGTGGAAATGGAGGCGGCCTCGCGTTTATCATACACCACTCTGTGCAATATTATATATTTGATCCCGGCATCGACCGCAGGGACAATGTTTTAGAACGTCAAGGCCTATCTGTCCGGTCAGGCGATGCAAACCTAGAAATCATCAACATCTACATCCCTCCTGCCACCTGTTGCCCCAGTGGATACCGCCCTAATATCAGAGCCTTACTCACTGGCAACAATCGCATTATCTTAGGCGATTTCAATGCCCATCACGATCTATGGCATTCAAACTTACGGGCGGACAGTAGAGGTGATATGTTGGCGGATCAAATAGAAGAAACGACGTTCTGCACAATAAATGGAGACGCCCCCATACGTATGGTAGGAAGCTGTCACAGTTCGCCAGATATCTCAATCGTGAGCGCAGAACTCGTAAACTGCGTCAACTGGCAGCCGATGGTAACATTGGCATCCGACCACCTGCCCATACTTATTTCGCTGGAGCGTACCGCCGACTTCATCATCACCGAAAAACGCATGAACAACTTTGGTCTTTCTTCGCTTCACTCAAGCGCACAAATAAAAAGATGTTTATATTTTTTAGTTTTTTCCGAAAACGTTATAATTTCCTTTAATATTCTTATTGAAAAAAATGCAAACTTTCACACAATTCACTTTTTACAAATTGGTAACTTCAAATACCAATAACTCAGCATTTATAAAAAATGTATACAATAGGATCGCGTCCGCGATTGCCGAGTAATAATGCTTGACTGGCTCGTTGCAATTATTGTTGATGACGATGGTAGTGAATGCGTGTTGGCGCCTTTCCACTCGCCGCGCACGGCTGCGCATAGGATTTTCGACGCCGTCTGAATATTATTGGAGGCGGCTTAAAGAACGCACTTTCATAAACTTCAAAAAAGGAAAGTGGGAAGAATATAAATCTTTTACAGACAACCGCTTTGCTGCCCTCCCTATCCCGACTGATGCCCGCCAAGGGGAGCGTGCCCTCCGTAAGGGCATTGAATCCACCTCGGCACGTTTCATTCCCGCCGGGAGAATTCCCGAAATCCGGTCCCACTTCCCGGCGGAGGCCGCAAACTTTGCGAGAGAACGTGACCTTATAAGACAGCTTGATCCAGGCGACCCACAGTGTTTCGTGTAGAACAAGCTATCTGGACAAAATTATTTTATGAGATTTTCCGTTTCATATGTAGTCATTTATTACAACTACGTAATTTTTTTCAGCCATATGTTCTTTTTTTTATTTTTTTCCAAAATTTTACTTCATATGCATACATTTGCTTATTTCATATACAGTAACTCATGTGAATAAGTGACATAGATCCAAATAAATTTCAAGGACTTAAGAATATTACTTTATTGTACTTAAATTGAATGGACTACAAATCTTCTTCTTGTTGCTGCTGGGCTAACGATGATTTTTATAAATTTTTTGATTGTTTTTTTATTTTTTCTCAAAATGAAACACTTTTTTTTCCTAAAAAGGGTGTGCACCAAACTGCGATTTTTTTGTGTATATTTTGTATTTATGCACTGTGAAACCACTCAGAGACTGTACGACTTTTCAATTATAATTTTGTGTCAATATTTTTTTTTTTTTTTTGCAATTTATATTTTGAACACACACTGTCACTTCATTTTATGCTTTTTGTGTGGTTTTTAGTATGCACTCAATTTATATATATAAGTATATTTTTTTTTGTTTGAATGTTTTTTGTCGAACGAAAAATTCGATTTTAATTTAATTATTTTTTAGGGGCGGGCCAAAGATGGCTGCGAAGGACCATGAATAAACTTTGGTCTTTCTTCGCTACACTCTTCACTTCGCTAAATAAAAAGCTGTTGGGTTTTTCTTAAAACGTTATAAATTTTAAATTTTATATTATTTAATAATTCACTTCATGATTTCACTTCGAAGTATTACAACTATACAAGTATATTTTATAAATGTAGATATATTTATATATGCTTATGGCACTTTAAAATAGGAGCGCGTCCGCGGTTGCCGATTGTTAGTACAAGACTGACTCGTTGAAAAAAGGATCGTTGCTGACGATGGCAGTGCTTGTGAATTTGCGCCGTTCCACGCGCCGCGCACGGCTGCGCATAAGAATTTCGCCGCCGTCTGGATCTTATTGGAGGCGGCTTAAACAGGTGGAATGAATTTACCTAATATAAATAGACCATCAGCACTAGTAGCTCGACTGCAGGCTACATATAAATATGATCTAGGCATTCTAGGTCGGGTGTCAACAACCACTTTGTTATACGTAGCACCCTGACTTTTGTGAATTGTTATTCCCTCAGCGGGGACAATTGGAAACTGGTTTCTTTCAATTGTTATCTGCTCATTTCTTTTATATTGAAATGCTCTAACAGTCTTCTCAATGGGTGTCCACGAAGGTTCGTTGGGATGGGTCTTTTTCGATCTAGCCATCAAACCAACAGAAGGCTCCAAAAATTTTATCCACAATGTTATTGGAACCGATGAATCTAAATCTATCTGCATAAGCTGGCCAGTTGCACCATTGACCAAACCGTCGCCTGTCTTGATATTCACTGTCATCATATATTTGGACGTGGTTTTTAGTGTTAAGCTGCGTTTCCGAAGTTTTGAATAGCTTGACCCGTTCTAAGATATTAGCATTTTGGCCACTAATGGCAATTCCTTTAACGACATCTTTCGCAGTTGAGAAAATTGCTGTAGAAGGAATTTGGCCCAGTTTAAGGGCATTATAGTTGGCAGATTCCTCATTTGACCAAAATAAGTGAATTGCTTCTTCAGGAACCTGGTCAGAGTTAACGACCCTACTTGCAATCAAAGATATGTCATCACTGGTCATAGTCCCGGAGGCCATATTATTCAAAGCAATAGCAAACGGTTGATCTCCACGCTGTCTCACTATTTCATTCAATTCATAATATTTAAAAAGCTCCCATAATGGCGAACCGACTAAGACGCTGTAATTATCGCTCGGATTTGGTGAAAAAATCCATATATCGCCTACAGGAGACAATTGTTTCAAGTCTCCAAAAACAATAACAGGTATACCACCAAATGGAATATTACTTTTGAAAATCTGCTTTAGTCTGGCGTCAATAAAGCTAAACATTCGAGCGCCAACCATTGAAATTTCATCTATAATTATCAACTTCAAATCACATAGTCTAGTATACATTGAGTTGATAATATCGTTGCTAAGCGGCCGGAGTTCTCTATTGGACTGATACACAGGTAGTGAAAATATAGAATGCAGTGTCAAGCCGCCTATCCCAAAAGCTGCTTTTCCCGTAGGAGCACAAAGAAGTACCTTCAAAGAGCTTGGATTTGATGCAGTTATGCAATTAAAACGGTAATTGAGAGTCTGATATATTGATGATATAAGCCGGCTTTTTCCAACGCCTGCCCCACCACCTACAAAGTAATAAAATGGCTGATCCTTTTTGAAATTGTGTAGCAAATGAGTTAAGTACATTCTCTGCCTCATATTCAGCATCCGAACGGATGCAAGCAGGTCCTCAACGGGAACTAAGGGAGGAAGTTTAATGAACCTAAGAGTGACATTGGAGTCATTCTCATTTATTTCGGGATCACTATCGTGAAGGTTTAATAAATTTATATCAGGGTTTATTTCGGGAAGGGCCAGTACCCTAAATTCATTGTCAACAATATCCGGCCTATCCATTTCAGCTGGTATGAAAACTTCCTCCTCCCTTAATCTATTCAGAAAATTTTCGAGCTCCCTCTGTTCAAACACGTCATATTTTTTTCGATTTTCCTCTATAGGAATTCGATTTTCTACGCAGGTTTGCTCATTATTATTATCTATAACATCCCGTTTTTCATCCCACCACGGTTGGTAGAGCATCACCATTTCTCTGAAATAATCATCTCTGGCAGTGTCTGGACTAAACCTTCTTGACCGAACTACACACGGTCTGGTACGTTTCCTTACATAACCACTACTATCCCTCAATGGAATTGCTACTCGTCTAACTAAAGAATTATCGTCTTCTATATCTTCTTCATTATCGGAGTCACCTTGTGCCGTTCTAGCTGATTTTACAAATGCAAACATACCTGCGAAATCAGCTAGACAAACATTCTCGAGAAGAGAAGGTCTTTCAGCATAATGCTCTAACAAACCCGCCACAAAAATATCGGTAGAACCTTCAGAAAGATTCTGAAGTTGTGCTCTGGGTTTCACCATTCGCACTCGTTTTTCAGGTCGAGAGGTATTAATAAATATTTCTGCATTGCTAGCTTCCGAAAGATGAAGACCAATGCAGCAATAAACTGCCTCTTGGACGGAAATTTCTGTTCCGGAAATAAATTTGTGACCTATATGCTGAAGTTTCTGCTTGACAGTGTAGTTTCCTGCATTAACTTCTATCATTTCCTCTCTCCCTATTTGACTTATTTATTTTATTTATTATGTAGGAACAGCAAGCGTGTGCATCCAATATGAACTGAATATCCATATTGGCCCTATGTAGTTCTAAGATAAAGGCTTATAAGCATTCATTGAGCGGTCTTGGAACTTTCTTTTAAGAAAAACTTTAGGTTTGGTTAAACTTGATCTGAGAGCAAGTAAATATACATCGAAATACAAATTTATTCTCGTATCAGAGAGAAAAGCCTCAAAATCATTTAAACATGAATATCTGAAGAAGTTAAATTAGCATTTAAGAGATTTTGAATCTTTGAATATTTTCCCCTATATGTTTCTAAATTTTCAATATCATCTGGAAGTGGCAATATTATTTGCGTGGAAGGCATGGGCGGATATGGGATACCAAATCAGCAAACTTGCTTTCCTCTTATTTCCCTGTTACAGGACCGACTATGGTTATGTATTTGGTACTCAATGAAGTTTTGTAAATGACTTGTGGATCCATCTGTAGAGACATATTTGTCAATGAAGCTAATAGCATTTGGAAAAGACTCAGGTTCGCTAAAATCGATCTTAGGAGCATTCTTGAGCCAATACATGCCATGCACGTGAGGTGAGCCCCTTTGTTGGAATTCAATTCGCCAGTAAAAGTGCTCAACAAAATGCTCGTCGAAAATACCTCCATTTTCTTTAAAAAGCTTTAGCAACTGACGGTAACGATAGTCGAAATATCTAGCGCATGTGACTGCATCTAATCGAATCAGACGATATCTTTCTTGTGTATATAAATTACTGGCCCCTTCTTCAGAAATACTTCTTGAGTCCACAGTTTTAGCCAAAATAACCAGTAATTCTATCCAATGAGATTCAGCAGCAGATAACGTTATAAAAAAGGTTGGAAGACCCAATTGGCGAATCATGGCAATTGCTTTTTTTTCTGCCTCCCAGTGAGCTGGGGAAGATCTTACACATTTAAGAACCCTATATCCATCTTCATGCTGTATCAAATTTTGAACAAAATTTTCATTTAAAATATTTTGGGCCGTAACTCAATTGCTTCCAGAAAATTACCGTAGGTAAATCGATGTACTATTCTTAATCTGAAGCAGTTCTAACTTCTTGTAATTATAGAAAAGCTTAGGAATAGTACAAGCCCTTCTATCGTAGCGACGAATCTCAGATCGAACAATCTTGCAATATGTCTCTGTACAAGTTCGCTTCTGCCCAGCGTAAATGCTTGCGAAAGAGAGTTCTTCAGCGTTGTTATCTTGAATGATATCCAGGGGTCTTTGGCCTTCACTTGGTGCAATAATCAAGCGATTAATGTCCAAATTTTCTACTGGAACATTATCGAGAAGAGTCTCAAGGCCACCTGGATTTATTTCTTCAATTGCAGGTTCTAGGGGGGATTATTCTCTCCTGCGCAATTTTGAAAATTTTGAAGGACGGGTACATCTTCAATAGATACAATGAACGGAATTTCTTCATTATCACTAAAACCTGCAACCCACTCTTCGTTAATTTGAATATTGTGCTCTTGATATAATGGAGTATTCACTAAATATCGCAAGGCTTCCATAATTTTCGCAGGGCGTATGGTATCAGTCATATAATCATGATTATACTCCAAACGTCTTCTTAAATGGATTTGAATCACATGCGCTTGATCGAATGATCTTGGGAGAGAAGTAGCAATTTCGTTAACTGAAAAAGGAATGTTTACTAGCGCCCCCCTTAATGAGCTCTGTCCTTGGTATCCCAAAGGACGAATAGTCATAAAAGGTAATCTGGGCATTATTAAGCGTTCCTCTAAAGGCGTAAGATCTTTTAGACATTCTGGGAGCTCGGGAAAATCTAAACCATTAGACAAGCATATTTAGGGAAGAGTATTTCTTTTAACTGCGTTTCGGCAAGTAACACAGAATTTATAGCTACCATCTTCAGCGGGAAATTTATCAGATAAATAAAAGGCAGATGCAACGTCTAGATGACTTTGAGAAATTAAATTGAAATTTAAGGACTGTACTTGGTACGGAAACCATAGCCCACCACAGCAAACGCAAACCTATGTTGGTCCCTTCTTAATATTCCTAAAATATATTTGTCGAAAATCTGGTAATCCTAATTCATTTACTATATCTTCGTTCTACCGAACCTCATTTTCTCTCATTGAGCGATTTCTCACAGCTTGCCTTTCATTTTCATTACTTCTATTTTGTAAGTTTACTCTATGGCGATGTATTCGGAATTGACTTAGACGTCCTTGTCTAGAATTTTCTACACGAGCTCTTCTACGGACTGTTCTACGAGCAAAAGTATTTCTAAGTTGTTCTCGATGTTATTCCCTGGATTTCTACGGCGGGATCGGTGCTCGCAAGTATTTCTACTTTGCTCGATAGAGCGATTGGAGGAGTTCTCGCGACGTGATCTATGTTGCCGTGTATTGATTATTCGTTCAGCGGCGCGAATCTCGGGATTGTCACGGCGAGCCCTATGTTTGGAGGTATTACGACTTTGCTCTGCAGAGCGAATTTCTGAGTTTTCGCGACGGAATCTATGTTGCCGTGTATTGATTATTCGCTCAGCGGCGCGAATCTCGGGATTGTCACGGCGAGCCCTATGTTCGGAGGTATTACGACTTTGCTGTGCAGAGCGAATTTCTGAGTTTTCGCGACGTACTCTATGTTGCCGTGTATTGGTTATTCGCTCAGCGGCGCGAATCTCGGGATTGTCACGACGAGACCTATGTTCGGAGGTATTACGACTTTGCTCTGCAGAGCGAATTTCTGAGCTTTCGCGACGGACTCTATGTTGCCGTATATTGGTTATTCGCTCAGCGGCGCGAATCTCGGGATTGTCACGGCGAGACCTATGTTCGGAGGTATTACGACTTTGCTCTGCAGAGCGAATTTCTGAGTTTTCGCGACGGACTCTATGTTGCCGTGTATTGGTTATTCGCTCGGCGGCGCGAATCTCGGGATTGTCACGGCGAGACCTATGTTCGGAGGTATTACGACTTTGCTCTGCAGAGCGAATTTCTAAGTTTTCGCGACGGACTCTATGTTGCCGTGTATTGATTATTCGCTCAGCGGCGCGAATTTCGGGATTGTCACGGCGAGACCTATGTTCGGAGGTATTACGACTTTGCTCTGCAGAGCGTATTTGGGTATTTTCGCGGCGGGTTCTGTGGTCTAACGTATTTTGGGTTTGTGACTGTTGTCTATATTCTTCGTCTCCACGAAGAACATGCATTCCCCTCCTAGCTGCGACGCGTCTCAGATTTTTTCTACTTAGCCTAGGCATGGTTTATGAAAAATATTTATATATATGGTTTAATGTCACTAAATATAAAATGTATGTATTTAAAATATTTATTAATAAATTTTGTTTTACTTATTTCAAAATTTCTGGTGATGGTGGTAAATCCGTTCTTCCTTTTTGCCTTCTTCCTCACGATGTTGATAATAACGCACAAATATATTTATTAAATAATTTGGGAAAAATTTAAACAACGTGACATCAGGACGGACAAGGCGACAGCTGTTTCGATTATACCTTGTAAATCTCTTCAAAGCCTTTTCTCCCGGGAGTGGGAAAAGGCTTTGAAGAGATTTACAAGGTATAATCGAAACAGCTGTCGTCTTGTCCGTCCTGATGTCACGTTGTTTAAATTTTTCCCAAATTATTAAATAAATTATAAAATTAAAAAATTGCTTCAAATAAATGTTTTCATACATTTAAAAAAGCAATATGGGCAATCCCCGATTATTAAAATCATATTTGTTAAATATTTTTTGGTTTTTATAAAAAAAAAATTTAAGGCGCGATAACCTCCGAAGAGATCTAAGGCCGAGCTTCTCTTCCAATTTGCGTCGTGCTCCTCTTGATTTTCCCTACAAATTGGCCGGACGGGACCTACATGTTTTATGCCGACTCCGAACGGCATCTGCAAGGCAGATGAGTTTTCACTGAGAGCTTTTCATGGCAGAAATACACCCGGAGCGCTTGCCAAACACTGCCGAGGGGCGACCCCGCTTAGAAAAATTTTCTTCTAATTTAAAAACCTTATTTCTAAAATTTTGATGTTGCTTTGCCCGGGGTTCGAACCCAGGGCATACGGTGTGGTAGGCGGAGCACGCTACCATCACACCACGTGGTTTTTATACGTTTTGAAAAAAAACGCATTTGATTTATTATTTTATTTAACTATTAACCGTTCACCGTTCTCCCTTTTGCCTTCTTCCTCACGATGTTGATAATAACGCACAAATATATTTATTAAATATTTTTTGGTTTTTATACGTTTTGAAAAAAACGCATTTGATTTATTATTTTATTTAACTATTAACCGTTCTTCCTTTTGCCTTCTTCCTCACGATGTTGATAATAACGCACAAATATATTTATTAAATATTTTTTGGTTTTTATACGTTTTGAAAAAAACATATTAGATTTATTATTTTATTTAACTATTAACCGTAACTACTAAGCGATCAAACAATACTAAACTAAAATTTTACTTTTCACTCAAACAACTGCGTCGCTCGTCACACATTTCCATAAACATTTAACAGGACAATGGCTACCAACAATTTCAATTCCTCAGTTAACAGAAGCCAAAATTGTTCACTACCTGCTACTGTGAAACACACAGTACTATTGCAGCGATGCTGTTATAGTTAGTGCAGAGCCAGGTAAAAAACAACCCTTAGGGACCAATAACGCTTTTTAGTATAATGACACTAGTGTGTTTATGTTTATTGTTCTTGTTATGTTTGCCAATTTTAAATACACGAGTTGATTTCTATTAACATAACTTTATTAAATATAATTTATATACAAAAAACGTGGAGGGTAAAATGCTATACGTATCTTTTTCTTTCGGCGGTCAAATCGAGAAGAAGCAAAAAAGGTTGTCCGCTTTTTTAGCTGTCATTAACAGTTCTTACTGTCAGTGTTGTAAAGTATTAAAATACATGTTAATTTGTTTAGATACATATCACACCTCCCCCTTTAATTTACAATATTAAAAGTTTTATGTGGATCTAAAATCTGGAGCCGTGAAACGGTTCACCTGTTTTCGGGAACGGCTGCTTTTGCGAATTGGCATACCTGCGGTTGGCGTGGTTGGCTGCTCGACTGATGAGCTAGGAATAGTTTGCGGTTATAAGTTCTGCGAATTGCTTGACTGAGAAACTGGCTGTTCTTTACTGGCTGAACTATTTTCGGTGTCTTCCAAATTCCTTTCTGAGCTAGCTTGGTGTTGGTTGTCGGATAACCCTAATTCAGGTGTATTTACCAACGGCGGAGGTAAGTTGGAACCGGGTGCCTGATCAGAATCCGTTTTCGATCTTGGTTTGAGTTGGTTAATATGACGCTTGATTTTGCCCGTTTTGGTGTTTACCATAAACATCATTCTACCTATGAATTATGGTGCCTTTGATCCATTTGTCCCCTTTTGCATAATTTCTGGCATATACTAGTTGATTTGGCTCAAATCTGTGTGCGTTGGTGCTTGCACGTTTTTTCTGAGCTGATGTCTCAAATAATTGAGTTAACATTGTTCTAACCGATCTGCCATGCAGGAGTTCTGCAGGCGTTTTCCCCTTAGTATTTGGGGTAAAACGATAAGTTGCCAGATATTTTACTACGGCGGTTTTGATTGTTAGGCCGCCATTTATATTTTTTCGGACAGCTGCTTTAAAGCTTTGCACAAAACGTTCAGTAAGCCCATTGGACGCAGGATGAAATGGCGCTGTCGTTATGTGAGTGACACCATGTTCTTTGCAAAATTGTTCAAAGCTGTCGGACGTCAGCTGTGGTCCATTGTCGCTAACAATAGTCACCGGGAAACCTTCAATAGCAAAAATAGCTGTTAGTGCAAGTATGGTATTATCCGTTGTAGTCGACGGTAATTGTGTTACATATGGAAATTGCGAATAAGCATCTACACAGATAAGCCACATTGAATTAAATATTGGGCCGGCGAAATCAATGTGGACTCTTTCCCAAGGACCTTTTGCTTCTGGCCAGCTGAGATATTCGCGTGCAGGCGCCGGATTAGCCATTTTGCAGATGTCTCATTCACGTGCTACCTTTGCAATGTCATCGTCTATTTTTGGCCACCAGACGTGATGTGGAGCCAGCTGTTTCATTCTGACGATTCCCCAGTGCCCCTCGTGTAACAATTGCAAAATTTTTGATTTTAAAGTTTTTGGAATGATAATTCGATTTACCTCACTGTTTAAGCACAACAAATTTTTGTAGATAGTTAACGAAAACCTACGCTGAAAGTATTGTTTGGAGGTCCGTATCCCCCGGTGATAACTTTTCAGGCCAGCCCTTTTCGACAAAGTTACGGACTTTTGTAAGGGTGCCATCTTGAATTGTATTCTTTCCAACAACATCTGCATCGATTGGTGTTTTAATTTCTGAAATATTATGGCAAGCTTCACTTAAGTCGAATTGTTCATCGGTACTCACGGGTAACCGAGAAAGTGCGTCGACATTGCCATGTGCATGTGTGTTGCGGTATTTGATGCTGAAATTGTACGCCATTAAAATTAAAGCCAAACGTTATAAACGGTGCGACGTCATTTGTGGCAGACTTTTACTTGGGTTGAAAATATGTACAAGTGGCTTATGGTCAGTAATGAGGACACACTTTCGACCATACAAGTATTGGTGAAACTTTTGAATACCATACACAATGGCGAGACCCTCCTTCTCAGTTTGACTGTATTTAAGTTGGTGCTTATCCAACGTTTTCGTCGCGAAAGCAATCGGACGTTCGCTTCAATCCGAATTGATGTGCGATAAGACAACGCCAATTCCAAAAGACGATGCATCCGCGGCAAGGCTTAGTGGTAACTTCTCATTAAAATGTGCTAACTGTGTAGCATTGATAATATGTGCCTTGAAGGCAGTAGAATACTCTTGCTGTGTAGTACCCCACAAAAATTTCACATTTTTACGACGTAGCATGTTGAGTGGCGCTGCTAGCTGGGAAAAATTCGGTATGAAGTTGCAATAGTAGTTTATTTTACCTACAAAAGCTTCTAATTGCGCCAAGTTACTAGGCGACTTCAGCAATTTAATAGCTTGTACCCCTGAGTCATCTGGGAGTATTCCTTTTGCGCTAATTTTTCTACCCAAATACTTTATTTCTTCCTTCAAAAAGAAACATTTCTGCTTTTTGCATTTTATGCCATTGTCTTTTAGTGTTCTTCAATTGACGGTGCGGTTATAATTATATCGTCTAAATAATTACCACATCCTTCTATGCCTTGGTGGAGTTGTTCGAGATAGCGCTGAAAAATTGCGGACGCACTGGCGATGCCATATGGCAGTCGTTGTTACTGAAAGAGGCCTAAATGAGTGTTCACTACCAT
The DNA here is from genome assembly GCF_040869045.1 of Eurosta solidaginis. Lineage (NCBI taxonomy): Eukaryota > Metazoa > Arthropoda > Insecta > Diptera > Tephritidae > Eurosta > Eurosta solidaginis. The sequence goes on from NC_090322.1 coordinate 93,162,256, forward strand.
CATTTGCTTTGACTCTTCATCGATTTCCATCTGTAGATAGGCATCTTTCAGATCTATTTTGGAAAAATGAGTGCCCCGACGAATGGTGTGTAACAACTCTTCGCGTTTTGGCAAGGGGTATTGTTCAATTTCTAATAGCGAATTAACCGCAATTTTAAAATCGCCACAGATTCTCACTGAGCCATCAGGCTTTGGTGCTAATACAATTGGTGACGCCCAATTGCTAAATTTGATGGGTTTCCAAATACCTGCTTTGATAAGTCTATCAGCTTCTTCACGAAACCTGTGCGAATGGTACTGGCCTGCTTTTAAAAAATTTTGGCGTAGCCGTAGCTTTCATTTGAATCGTTGATTTAAAGTTTTGTATAGAACCTGAGGTAGTATTGTCAAAAATATCGTGGTATTTCTTACACAATTCGTTTATTTGTTGTGAATAAGCTTCCATTTCGGAAACGTTGGCTATTTCGGTAATCTCAAAACCAAATTCTCTGAAAAGATCTAAGCCAAAAAGATTGTAAGAATTTTCTACATTTGCTACTATTATCACAATACTTTTCTGCTTGTTTCCACACCTAGCTTCAGTGTGTAATTCACCCAAAATTGGAATTGGCTTCTGCCCAAATACGTACAAACTCTTGGTGCACTCTACCAATTTTGGTTGGTTCAATAAATCGTATGTTTTTCTATTTATTATTGACACAGTAGCCCCTGAATCTAATTGAAACTTTATTGAGCGGCGGTACGTACTTGATAAAAAGGGGTACGAACTATGATTTGGTCACGTATCATTTCATCAACAAAATTTGCTGTACAATTGGTTGCGGTACAAATGAATTTGCATTCTCTGGCGATACCACGTAGGTCAGCAACCCGCTCTCTGTGCTTTTGGGTGTTTTTCATTTCCCGCTTGAAGAACTCGTAGCGAGCTGCCACTACATGTCTTTTTGAGTGGAAGAGTTCTGTTAATTTGGATGTTAATTCCTTGAAGATCAGCGATTGGAGATTTGTTACACCAAACAAATTCTTCAATAACTCAAACAATTCCGTACCAATCCACGATAGAAAAAATGATTTTTGCTTATCTGGATTGCTTACCGAATATGCCACGAAATGTTGCGAAAGCTGCTCCAAGTACGATTCCCAATTTTGTTGGTCTTTATTAAACGAGTGAAATGGTGGGACCACTGTCGCTTCTGCGACTTGACTCATTCGCGTTAAAAAACGATTGCTGCATGGCATGCATCCACTGCTTTTGCTGTTCGAGAAATGATGTTGCAAATCTTTGCTGCTGCTGGATTATTTCCTCAATAGCCTGCTCGTTTGCCATTTTACTTTATGGAAACTTTTCTTTTTTTTTCCCTCGTCGACAGTAATGTTATGTTTGCCAATTTTAAATACACGAGTTGATTTCTATTAACATAACTTTATTAAATATAATTCATATACAAAAAACGTGGAGGGTAAAATGCTATACGTATCTTTTTCTTTCGGCGGTCAAATCGAGAAGAAGCAAAAAAGGTTGTCCGCTGTCATTGACAGTTCTTACTGTCAGTGTTGTAAAATATTAAAATACATTTTAATTTGTTTAGATACATATCAGTTCTCTTATTTTTTTATTTTAAAATAAACAGTAGGGAAATCCCAATATCTGAAGGAAAACTGCATTATTACCCGCTCAAGGTCATTGGTGGTAGCCTCTGTATCATTTTTGCTTCTTTTAAGCGAAAATTTGTTCAGAAAAGAATCGTATACATATGTATTATTGCGCAGCCTTGTAATTCTATTAAGCATACAAAACGAACAACAACAGCATTTAAAGTGTGCAGATGGGTATGTAATGTTCGGTTTCACCCGAACTTAGACTTCCTTACTTGTTATTACATATATTTAGAAAAAAAAAGCCCCCCCCCCCCCCCCCCTGTAACCGCGCATCACCTAGGTTCATTTTCCTACATGGTGACTTTCCCTTATTTTGTCTCCATAGCTCTCAACTGAGTATGTAATGTTCGGTTACACCCGAACTTAGCCTTCCTTACTTGTTAGAGGATGAATTTACATTGAGTGTAAAGTCATTCTATTTCAATTAGATTTATGACAGGGTCTCAAGTGGTTTGTTTACTAATAAGTGGTGTTGGTTTTTGTAAATAAAGATTTTTTTTTCATTTTAATTGTTTTACTAGTGCGGTATTTTGTCAGTGTGACGTACTTAAGTTTATATATTTTTTTCTTTGGTTTAGGTAATTACTTATGTTACCAAATTTTTTCTTTTGTTTACTAGATTTTTAATTGGGCTATTAGATGATTTATGTCATTTAGAAATTTTTGTTTGTTTTATTATTGTATTTTTCTTTTGCATACAATAAAAATTTTCTTTGTGTTTACAAAATTGAAGTGCTGTTATTCTATGAGTTTAAGCCTATTTTTATGTATTATGATTTTCTTATTTTTATTATTTTGATATTTTGTTTTCTACGTTTCTATTGTCTACATTATAGGGAATTAATGTAAGATTATTGTTTTTATCAATATTTACTACTCTAAAGGTTAAAATTATTTTTCCTATTATCTAAAATTATGACTCTAGATGAGAACGGTTAAATAAAGCTTTTATTTTTTTCAGTTAGCCTAACTAATATTTATAGACGAAGCAAATCAAACTAATACTTATATTCATTTCTTTAATGTCATGTAAATGATTTAGATTTCCTTACTTTCTACTCCACAGGACCCTATATATATGCTATCTAACGTATGACTGACTAAATATAGGAGATTTAATTTTCCTTACCTTGACTATTTCTATTAAACAAAGCTTTTGCATTGTTATTAAAATTAAAACGTATAGAATAGGATGATGGTTACAGTCATCACTGGCTGAAAATCGACATTGTCCTAAAAAACGGGATTTCTGAGCGTATTACATATATACAGTAGATTGAGTAGATTCAGTTGCTGCTAGAGCAAGAAGTAGTGATAAGTGGTTAAACCAATGGGTACAGTGGATGCGAAAATTTTTCATATCTTTTTTGTTATTTTTCATATTTTCTAGTAATATTTTTATTTGATCTTATGTATCTCATGCGATTTCTGGGCGGCCAAACCAAATCGTCATGATATTTATGAAGAATTATTTTAATTATATCGCGACTTGTCACATTTACAACCTTTATGGTTAGTGCAGTTATTAGATCTTTGAGAACTTGGGTACCTATTTTCTTATTTTAAATTTGCCTACTCGAGTATCTATTATTATTGACCAATTTGTCTCCTAAGGGACAACTGTCTTTTTATTTCTTTACAAGTCCTATATTGCCGGCATTTTTCAGGCTGGTCAAGTATTGTCCTAAGTCAATCTTTTCCTCAACAATCTGGTTGCTTGTTTGCTATTATGCTACAAATTTTCTATCCTTTTGCATGAAAACGAGCGCGACACGTCTAATTGCAAATATATTATTTATTAAGCGCTTTATTTATAATAAGGTTCTCTTTGTGACTTTTTATTTTCATCATTCTGGCTGGTTTTATAGTTTCCGATCTTGTAATAACTTTAGGTATTTTGCATATTTCTACTTACGTAAGGTTTTTAGTCAAGCATTATGTTGCGAAAAGTTATTATTTGATAAGGTTTGTGGTATAAATCTTCTACCTTGACAGCCTTCATAGGTGTTATTTTGATTAACTTCTATGGAAACTACTACTGTGAATTAGCAATTTCTTGAACTTAGACAATGCTAATGGAACTGTCTTAATAAATTTTTTTATTGAGTGAGGCATTTTGAAGTGATTCGCTTGTAATTGTTTACTGCACTTATCGAAATTGGGTTGAGTTTAGATGGTTTAGGGTGCTAAATTTGAATATTCTATCAATAGCACGATTACGCAGGTTAAAACTGCTAGCCAAACATCTGAAATGTTTGGGTTAATTTTTGGCTTTGGTTCAGCTGGGGGTTTATATTTTAATATTCTATTCTGTGATGTTTCAGAGATTCTTTTTTCTACCTCGTAACCAGCTATGGGGTTAATTTTTGTCCATGAAGACATTTCAAAGAGATGATGTGATTGAAAGAGAAAATTCAAGAGAAAATAAAAATTTATTTCTGTTTCTTTGGGGGGTCGGAAAAATGCTAATCTATGCTTATTTTTTTGTTCTTTTATGTTTGTTTATTATATTAAGCATTCCATTTTACTTTTATTATTTTTTTCTTATTTAGTTAGCATTATAAAAGTTATTATTGAAAAGGTTTATTGCTAAAAATGTTTTTTCTTAAGTGAAAATTTGTTTAGTTTAACATTTTTGACATTTCTAATTTTTCTTACAAAGGTTTCTGAAATTTTTTTTCAAATGATGAATAGTTGAATACAGTTTATTTTTTTTTCTTGTTTAATTATTAAAAATTAATTCCTATACTATTTTCTTTTTTTTCATTTTGTTTTCTATGCCATTTTTGGCTTAAAAAAAATTTCTATTTTGGAAAAACATCAGTAAACATTTCAAAAAAAATTTTTTTTTTCACATTTAAGGAGTTTTATGAATTAAAAAAATCTAACTTTTTTCTTCTTCTATTAATCTACTACAACGCAAGAATACTGCGTCAAATTCCTCCTGATTACTACTATCATTCATTTAAAAAATTAGAGGGGGGGGGGGGGGAATGCTTAAATTTATTGGAAAAAATCTACTTTTTGTCCGTAAACTGGCAGCCGTTAGGTTGTCAAATGCTTCTAAAAAGTATTAAAAGTACTTAAAAAAAAATAACTTAACTAATGCAAATTTTTTTCTTAGCTGGTCCTCGTTCTCCTTGTTTCGTATGCCACGATCTTGTTTTATTCCACTCGGGTTTTTTTTTAGCGGTTTCTCAGTTGTCTGCGATGTCTTTAGCTCTATTCATAGTTTTCAATTCGTTTTGGCTTCCTTCTTGTTCTCCTTGTTTGCAGGATCCTGTTTTTATTCCACTTCGCTATGCGTCGGGTGGTGGTCGTTTTGGTGGCGGTAGTGGTCTTGTAGTATCCGAAAAAAAAATATTTTTCCTTCTTTCCTTTGTGGTATTCAAGAATTTTTAAAATTTGTCCTGCACTCTTGTTGTCACTGTCGCTGTGATCCGTCCCTTTGCATTGACTATACCATTCGCCGTTGCAAAGTTGATGCCTTGAACTCCTTTGCAGAAAGTATCCTGCTTGGTATAAAAATGAAATCAGTCCTGCTAAATTAAGCAGGGCTGACAGGATCGTTGGTAGAATGCCAATTTAGGCAGGGATGCCGGTTTAGGTAGTAGGATGCCAATTTAGGCAGTAGGATGCCGATTTAGGCAGTAGGATGCCAATTTAGGCAGTAGGATACCAATTTAGACAGTAGGATGCCAATTTAGGCAGTAGGATGCCAATTTAATTCAGGCAGGATCGCCATGTAATATGGCGTATCCTGCTTGGTATACAATAATTAAGCTAGGATGCCAATAATAAGGCAAGATGGCAATAATAAGGCAGGATCGCCATGTAATATGGTAATTAAAAGAATTGAATTCAGAGTAGTGCCATTTAAGCGGCACCAGATGGAATTGACTTTATTCAGTAAATGTCGGCTTATTCATATAAAAATATTCTAAACAAATACTTATGTATTAAAGTTCCTATATACTAATCATACGTACATGCATATTGCATGAGCGATGTAACCGTTTGTACATAGCAACCGTTCGCATGGTCGCTGTTGCATAAGCGTGGCTCACATATCGCAAGCGCTTCGCTTGCTTGCCCGCCTGTGGGAACGTAATTATTTTGGCATTGCATATTATAAACACATTCATACTTACGACATAAGCAGGGTATTGAATGCATTGCAGCGTGAGAAACGTTTAGAACTCATGCAAGATATATGTATGTAACATTATGCGCCAAAATATATATATTATGTTGTACATTGAATTAATAATTACTAAATTGAAGGACAATTTAGACTTGCGCACTTCTGCACGCAAGCAAAATATTTACATTTCCACCCACATAAATTTTAAATATAGGATCACCCTAACATGCACTGAATATTTGGAAGAGAATTGGATACGCACAAAACATAAAAATGCATCGGTCAACCAACCCTTTGCACACGCAAAATCCAATGCACACAGCTACAAATACGACATACATAATTACCCCTATTACTATATCCGACGTATGCCATCCGCGGGGAATGCGAATCGAATTGAGAAGATCTTGTATTCTCATAACCGATCGGCAATGCAGCTCGCAAATAAAGTTTTGTAGATAAAACAGTTCGGTGATTCCCTGCATTCCGATAACCGCAATAGAAAGGCTATCTCTCATATGCTCTAAGTGTCATTCGCTAAAAACACTGTTGCGGATTGAAAAGAAAAATTTTAAATAACGCGCAATAAAGTTAAAATATAATGGAATTCAATAAAAGGTTAGTTATTTTTTTATATTTTTTAGTAAAATTTATGTAATAGTTATATTTTTAAACAGAAATTGCACCACAAATCGCGAACAGTTTACTTTGATGGTTGAACGGATGAAGGTCAACGGGGACATAGCCAAAAACATTTCCAAACAGCCGCCAGACGTACTCTCAGTGTTTTGGACATCCCTAGGCACCGACTTAAATGCGTTGGGACCTCCAACAAAGTCCACTGCTGAGTGGAAAAAAGTAAGAAGATTTTTTATATATAAAAAATTTTGTTAAACTCATGTCAATTTCAGGTATGGTCACATTTCAAATCTTCCATTAAGAAGAAAATGCCCCACAACCGCACCCAAATGCTAGCAACAGGTGGTGGACCAAACACCACAATAAATTTGACTGCCTTGGAAGAGGAAGTTGCGCAGCTGGTATGTCTTGGTGACGCCATAGCAGGAGTTTCCGTCAGACACTTTGGCACACAACAGAACCTGCACCGCGATGCTAGCGAAACATCTTTAAGTGTTGCGGTGAACAATGCAGAAACTTACATTGCTGGAAGCGAAGAAAACGGCAACCAAAACACTCCTGCAGCTTCCTCTTCGCGGCCACAGCAGAGGACACCACAAAGAAGGAGCCAGATGACGTTCTTAAAAACGCAAATTGATTTGCAGGTAAAGTTCCACGGTAACGTGTCATCTGCAATGAAGTCACAAAAAAGAAAAATGGACGAATTGACCAGAACTATAAAAATATTGAAAAAGTATAAGCAGCCTGAACAGGAACACTGAACAAATCTGTTCGGTATTAGCGGACTTAGTTGCAGAAACTAAGAGGCATAACTTTGCAACTGAAAAGTTATTGCGGACAAGACTCTAGTGAAGGGGCAAGTCTTGCAACTGGAGCTTGAAAGAGTGAATAGTGCGCTATTACGACCTTCCCTTCCACATCCTAGCTTGCATCCGCCACCCTCCTCCCTCCTGTCACCATCCCCGCCTCTCTTGCGAAAAAATAAAAATAAAAAAAATTATAAAAAAAATTTCGTCATAAAGAAAATGAAATTATTTAAACATTAAGTGCAATAAAATTTAAAAAAAATAGTATTAAAAGAAGTATGTATATAGTATAAAATAGTAGTGAAGTTGCCATGCAGACAGAAGACATCTACACCAGTTCTTCCAAACACCAATAGTTCTCTCTGTAATGTTTCGCCAAGAACTATGCCATTTGTTGAAGCGGCTTTTAGGAGTATTACGTGCAGGGTTGCGAAAAGGAGTTATAAGCCAGGGTGCAAGACCGTATCCTGCGTCACCTATAAATTTGATACAAAGTTATCGTTGAAGAGTAAATTATTATAAAGATTTCTTATGCCTAATAGACGTAGACTTCTATTTCCGCTTTCGTATTGAGCTTGGCAGAATTGTGGCACGTCACTGTTAGACCAAACGAATGAGTCGTGTGTTGACCCAGGGTATTTCGCGTAAATGTACCGTATACGCTGTTTATAATCACATATCTGAAAAATTACACATTGATTAAAAGTAACACAATAAATATTTAGCACACTTACAACCAGTACGTTAAGACTATAAAAACCTTTTCGATTATAAAATAAATGAGAGTTCGCTCCATCAATGCATATAACAATACCAGGAGTTTTGGATTTGTTGAAGAAGTAACTTCGGGATTCCATTTGCTCCTCGTCATTCATTTTCAAACTAATCCACTTTTCGCACAATTCCCTTTCCATAATTTCAAGAACCTCTGAAAACACCTTCGACACTGTTGGTTGAGCCATTCCTAGCATGTAGTCTTTACCAACTGACATAAAGAAAGCTTTTGTTGGCGACTTATTGCTGTGGATTTAATCACGGGAGGAATATTACTGCAAATTATGCTTAAAAGATGTCTAGAGCGTTTTTATTGACTCGAAATTGTTTAGCGAACCTTTAAATAAAAAATGTACACTCGCATGTGTATTAAAATTTTCTTAATTTACCTGCTTACTCTATTTCTGCCAGCTCAAAAATTTCTGGTGCCTTATTTCTCACAGATCTTCTAACGCATGCGGTGTTGTTTTCTGCTTCATTTGTTTCAAAATAAAAAGCAATTGAATCCATACTTTGTTATTTTATATTTCTATTTTATATTTTTCACGCACAATTTAATCTCAACAAACAATTTTGATTTATTTAAAGAAATGTCAAACAGCTTTTGACACAACCCGCTAGGTGAGTGGGTAAAGCAGTCATCCGACGTTTATGAGAATGGCATACATTTCAACAAGTGAGGGGAGTGCGAATCGAATGGCATTCGCGTGAGCGGCATTCGTCGGATACCGTAATAGGCATGAATAACTTAAGTGAACGGAGATCAGCCGCAAGTCGTCGAAAACAAGCGCCGCTACTAATTGGAATTTTGTTATACATACTTACGCACTAGCAAACACAACACACCAACGCACGCCGTACAACAGAAGGCAGAAGCATTGAGCAAAGCAAAACACAACGCTAGCATCAGGGGACAACAAACAAATGTACAAACACACAATAGTCAAAGCGAAGGCTCGAAAGCACGGTATGCGGGCAAATACAAAGGCATTGTATTCAACAAGGAGTATTATGGTGCGTGGATATTTTATGGAAAGAAATATTCACCGGAATAACTGTTGTAATGTATTGTCAATATTATTAGATATAAATTGTTATTATGAAACAACCGTTTGCCTGCGTGCAAAATTAGTATATAAGGGCGATGAACTCGCACTAAAATTGAGAGATTAGGAGACAGGCATACGAGTCGGTAGGTTCTATGACTACTGACCAAGAGTACACCTGAAGGGGTTTTGACTTGATTTGTACTAACGTATATTCGTCTGGAGGTTTTTTTACTCCATTCGACCGCAGAGGTTGGCCGAGGGTTTTATTACCTCAACCACCTCTTACAAAGCAAGGGAATAAGTTAGGAGTAGAAATAGAATTTTTATGAAATAAATATTTTTAGCGTTGTTTTACATGAAATCAACAGGGTTATTCATTTAGAAGGGCCGGTAGGGATTTTTACTTTCAGGAACCCTGGACGGACTAGGCCAACCTCGGCAAAACCAAAGGAAAAGTCCGCCACATTTTTGCATTTCTTCTCGTATGCAATTTGTATTGGCGTTAGGCTTAACACAATTGTTGCCATAGCCTTCTCATCACTCGATTTCCATCCTTTTTGTTCAGCTTCTTCGGGTCCTGGCTGGCTGCATAAGTGCACCTGAGACCACATCCCAGAGCTCCTTGTACACAGGTATACTTTTCACTTGAACGCACCAGGCGTCATAGTTGGACTCGTCCAACTTCTCAACATTAAAAAACGAGGAATTGTTAATTTTTCCTAGCACTTTATGTAGAGGCTGAGCCCATAACCTGTTGGAATTCTTCTGATTAAAATAAAAAAAACCACCGCTCTTCTGAACAGAAAAGAACGTATATTTCGACTGACTTCAACATCGGTTAGAACAATAAATATTCATTAGAAAAATGGCGAATATAAAGAAAGAGTTCGCAAGCAAATGCGATTACAAGTTGAAATCAATATCAGAGTTGCCACATAAATAGAATTTCAACAGAAATACAGATTTGAAATGTTCAATATGTTGAACTTCATTATCACTAGCAACAAGTATGCCATCAATGTAAACAAAAATAAAATCTAAACCTGAAAATACTTGGTTAATAAAACGTTGAAATGTTTGAGCACTGTTTTGAAGACCAAATGGCATACGTATAAACTCAAAAACGCCAAATGGAGTAGTAATTGCTATTTTGATCAATTTAGATTTATTAAGACAATTTTTGAAAAAATTGCCAGGTCATGAATATGTGGTAAAGGATAATGGTCTGGTATAATAATAAAATTTAGTCTTCGGTAATCTCCATAAGGCCTCCAATCATTTGGTTCTTTTTTAGGAACGAGATGAAGAGGAGATGCAATGGGAGAATTTGATGATCTGCATATACCTGTTTTAACTAGAAATTCAAATTCAGCTTTAGAAATTTAAAGTGCGATTGGATCAAGACGTCTGGGTTTCGAAAATGGTAAACCACCTTTTGTTTCTATCCTGTGAACCGTATGGTGTTTCAATTCTTTAGTGTAATCTGGTTCACAGGTAATAGACGGAAATTCATTAAATAATTTTGAAAACTTATTTTCGATAATAGGAATTTTGAGTGAGAAAATATCAGAAAATTCACAAGATCCAGAAACCCTAATTTTTGTTGTAGAATCCACAATTTCTTTATTTTTCATATTAACAATAATTCCAAATTTCTCTAAAAAGTTTGCTCCTAAAATAGGTGTATCAATATTCGCAATATAAAGGGAAATTCAAAACCTCTTCTTAAACCTAAATTAATTTTAAGAAGTTTTTTACCGAAAGTTTCGATTGAAGAACCGTTAGCTGCAGTTAATGAAAGATCTGAATCGCTTTTGTAAATTTTGAATTTTGAAGAGGGAATAACAGATACAACTACGCCGGTATCAATAAGAAAATTAAGTTTGTTAAATTTATCAAATATGAATAGTTTTAATAATAGTTCCATTATCCGTCACCGTCATAATGGATTGTTTCATAAATTTTGTTCGGAATTTGAATTATGATTTTGATAAAAAAATTGCATGGGGGTATACATTTAGAGCGTTATTCTTAAATTTTTTTCATACCAACAAATATTATGTGAATTAAAATTTCGATTTTTAGAAAAATTTTCTGGATCTTGAAAAATTTCGAGATTTAGATCTATTTCTTTCTTTAGATCTAGAGCGGATTTGTAATTGATTAACATCAATAGAAATTTTATTTAAATTTTAATAAATAGCCGTAGTTAATTCAGTTAAATTTTTAAAGCATTGTTCTAAAATATTATTATTTATACTCGAAACTACAGGAGATTTGGAAGAATGAGGTTTGTTGATTAAATCAAAATCAAAAAGTTTGTCAACCAAAATAACAATTTCATCTCTGTTTTGATTATTACTGGAAGTCTAATGAATTTGTATTTCTTGTGGCAATTTACGAATCTACAATTAAAAGAATAATTCTTGGCTAACAATGGAGTCACAACTTATAAATAATTTCGTAAATCTGAATAATTCAGATGGTGAACGATCACCAAGTTCAGTTTTTGAGAATAATTCTTCTAATCTTTTTTCTTCACTAAGAGAAAATCTTTCGCATAAAATCTTTTTAATTGTTCTATATTTATTGAAAAGAGCAGGAGGGTTAGTAATGTCGTTGAAGGGTAACATTTGGTAGAAAATTTTGAAACTCTAAATTATCATCAGTGATATTATTAGTTTCAAATTGTCCTTTAATAAGTAAAAAGCAGGCATCATGACATTCTTGCCCAAACTGGGATAATTTGATTTATTTAGTAGAAGGAATATTTTGGTATTGTAATTGAATTTCGTGTTGCCTCTTGATTCACTGAGTTGTTTGTATTATTATTGTTTTGATTTTCAGAATGTGTGATTGTACGAGTGCGTATGGGTGAACGAGAAAGCATGTTAATATATTTTGAAAGATATCAATTTATTTGAAAATATTTATTTAAAATATTTGAAAAACTATAAAATATTTTTAAATTTGTTTGGAAAGGAAGTTAATATGAATATAAAAATAGTTAAAATATAAAAATAAATTTAAAATAAATTTGAAAATTTAAAAGGTTTAAAATTTTCAAATTTTTATTTAAATTATAATTGAAAACATTTTTAATTTAATATTAAAATAAAAATTGTATCTAGAAAAAGTTGAAATTATTTTAAATTAATATTTTTAATTTTATTGAATTATTGAATAATTTTATTGTTGAATTTAAATAATTTTGTTGATTGTTGAAAAAATTGCTTGATGGTGCAATGGCTTTAAAATATCTAATGGTGTTCTAATTTGTGCAGAGGACGTTAAAGGCTACGAATGTTTCCAGCAAATGGCATACAATATGACGATATTGCTTGATGAAACGTTGACGCAGTGTACATTTAATGATAGTCATTTAATGAATCTATGTAGGTGAGCTGATAAGATAATTACTGTGGCTTATAGCGCCTAGTATCACGCTTTTGCAGAAATTTATTGTTCTAATTTTTGAATAAAAATTGTATTTTGTTATAATTTTAGTTTATTTTGTGCACTTTTAAGCAATTGCTATTTTGTTTGCTCTTAACTTTTTAAACTTGTTACGATCACAAAGAATGGACATAAATTTCAATTCAATCGCACTTCGGCAGTGTAGTGTTTTTATCTTATCGCAGGTTTAAAGAGCAAAAAAAAAAATATTTTACCAATTTTTTGTTTAGTTTTTTTTTTTACATATTTTAGTGAAGCACTCTTTCGTTGTTATAACTGAGTAGTTTTAGTTGTTGTTTTAACTTTATAACCAGTTTTTTACCAATGTTAAAGCTTTTATTCCAAGCTCACAAATATTTGTTGTACACTAACAACTGCATTAAACAAATTTTGGTCTTCCATTCTACCGCTCCACGATCTCATTACATACACTTTCGCATATATGTACATAAGCTTTATAAGTCTGGTTGCTTGCCTGTTTACTGTCCAAAGACGTCCATCTGTTCGATTGATTTCAATCGCTGTGTGTGTGTGTGTAATTGCTTTTGTGGCTTTCTTTCTTACTTTTTTTGTAATTTTTATTGCTCACCGTCACTGCTGCTAATCAAGCGGTCAACAAACACAAATAGAAGGCAAAGTCCGCATTTATTTTTTATTTTTTGCAACAGCGTGTTGTTGGTTGGTAGGATCATTAAATGTATTGTGTTAATGGTAGAACAGATTCGTAGGTTCACAGGATCGCCAATATATCAACACTCAAATTGATATTTCAAAAATTATTTGTTTGAGGTTTAAAGTATATAAATTTATTATATCAAAAACTTTCATTTTGATATATCTAAAATTTTCATTTACAAAAACTAATATTTTAAAATGATTTAATCGGGGATTGCCCGTATTGCTTTAAATGTATGAAAACATTTATTTGAAGCAATTTTTAATTTTATAATTTAATTAATAATTTGGGAAATATTTAAACAAATCTCTTCTGTAAATCTCTTCAAAGCCTTTTCTCCCGGGAGTGGGATTTGAACCCGCACTCCTACGATAGTCCTGATTCTACGTTGTTTAAATACTTCCCAAATTATTAAATAAAATCTAATATTTTAAAATTTTAATAAGCTCGACGCCGGTTTTAGATAAAACAAATGAATATTTTTTTGTATTAATTTATTTTCACTCATTATTTCGAATTCAGTCTGAATTCATCATCAGGAGCTAGAAATACACAAAACGAAAAAGCCTTTTTTTATACACAAAAAAACAATTTTGAAACCAAAACATCACTACATACTTACTTCTTCAACTGTGATTAGAAGACTAAATCGTTTAACACTAATTATATGTAACAAAGGTATTGAACATAATAAAACAGAAAATATAAACAAACTAAAGAACAGTTTTTGTAAACAAAAAATATTGGAAAACGTCAATACATAAGACGGCAAAACAGTAACGATTCAGCTGAGCATCCTAGCGTTGGTGTTGTGGTCACTAAGACGATGGTGTAAATATGCATGTACATACATACATATATATGTTTATGAAAAATGCATTAGGGGTGTCTGTTGTTTTTTATAAGGTTGCGGTATGCATATGACCAATTAGAAGTGTCGGATTAAAAATTAATTTTCTTGTCATTAGGTGTGACTAATATATGTAACATTTCTAAAATGAATCTTTTATTGTAATTTTTCTCTTCTTCCAAGACGGTGACATTTTCGAAGTCCGGGTAATGCCCTCTATCTCTACAATGTGATGTTAAAGCTGTTTTGTTTTCCGAAAAATTATTCTTGAATTTTATACTTGATTTGTGAGCGGATATCCTTGTCTTAAGTTTAGATTTTGTAGTCTCTACATATACTTTCTGGCATAAGTGAGACCCGTCGCCTTACAAGGAATCTTGTATACCACATCGGACTTGTGATACTTGGATATTTTATCCCTAACATTGCTGAAATGCACCGGAGCGTATTGTCGTACGTAAAAGCTAATCGTACGTTTTCCTTGTCATATAAGTTCGAATATTTTATCCTTTCCGATAGCCCAGCGACCCCGAGGGAGTCCCTGAAATTACCAAAAAATTTACCCAAAGAAACCCCGGGAGGATCTCCAGGGTGTCCCAGAAATTACGTCCAAATGACCCCCAAAACCCCGCGAATACTCCCCAAAATCATCTCAATATTACACTCAGAAGCTTCAGAACCACACGCGCACTGATTATGCATATGGGTATATTTTCAGGGCATCTCGAGGGTTTACTTTTTTATTTTTGAATAACTGAATAAAAATTTAAATTTTATTGTTATTCCATATTTTTTAAATAACAAATAATAACTCAACTCTTTACTCAAAATTTACAAAAATAAGAATGACCGATTATCATCACTCAGGATATTTTGAATAACGATAAAATGTTATTCATTATTCAAAAATTCTTGAATAAAAAATAACTTTTTATTCATCAATCAAAAAATTTAAAATGATGAATAATTTTTTATTTTTTATTTTGATTTGTTTTATTTCAAAATGACTCAATCCTGCTATAGTATTATTCTAAAACACGGCGCTTAGCTAGGCTAAACTACAATACGTACGTAAACGAAATATATATCAAATGAAAGTTTTTCACGAGCATTAGGCTAGTCCTTATCTTATACTAACATTTTATTTCTCGGATTTTACCATGCAGGATCCCTCTAAAATGTTCTTTTGAACAAAAAAATTATGTTCTAGAAGTTTTATCAAAAAATATTAGCATCAACCCGTGCCGCATCGACGTCAAAGTTTCTGAGATACGTCGAATATAACGAAGTATAGTGACATTTTGTGTCTCGGAAAACAGATATTTTAAGCATAAAGACAAAACTTATACACAATTGAAAGGACTTCCGATGGGATCCCCGGCATTACCGATAATAACTGATATCATCAATGAAGAAATTCTGATGAAAGTGACCAACACGAGATGTCTTACGAAATATGTAGATGACGTCTTTGCAATAGTTAAAGAGGATGAGTTGGAAAAAAAGGCCTTACTAAACTCATACCATAAAAACATCAATTTTACGACGGAGCTGGAAGTGGATAATAGGTTACCCTTCCTGGACTCTTTGGTATGCAAAAGCGGTAATAAATTGAATTGAATTGGTATCAAAAGCCTACGTCGTCAAATCTAAACATCCGAGGAGCATGATAATTAACACGGCAAAAAACTTTATCGGGTATTAGACACTAGCGATACAATGTTCCACTCGGAAAACAAAAAGCGGACAACACAAATCCTAAAAATTAACGGTTTCCCACCAGGACTAATACAAAAACTGATAAATATGAAAAGATATATGTAGGTACAACAAAAAACAAACTTAAAACAAGAATAGCAGGCCATCGATCAGATATAAAATGTAGAACATCTGATAATACACAAAAAACTGCACTAGCGGCCCACTGTGCGGAGAGCGGCCACCGACCAGATTTTGATGCTGTGAGCATATTACAGAGCGAAAGCAATTTTAATAAAAGGTACACATTGGAAATGCTACATATTACAAATACACCATCAAATAAGAGACTAAATTACAAAGTTGACGTAGAAAACTACGCACACATATATCGGCACTTAGTAGACGCTTGGAAACTCAGTTCGAAATTGCACAGCTAACTAAGCAGTTGCTGATAACAATTAAAATTGAATTGATATATGTATGTATATATATGTTAATTATAGTGTTTAATATATTTATTGAAAATTCGTTGTACAATATTTGTTGTAGCCATTGAAGACGATCTCCGAAGGAGATTGAAATATATCGGGAAAAAACAAAAACCGTTGTGTTTTTTAATACACCTGACCTCGAGCCAGTGTTCACAAATTATGTTCTATAAGAATTAATAGTTCGCAGAAGAAATACATATTTATCTAATTTAAATTTTCATTTTATAATGGCCGATTCACACAAACGCTTTGGTAGCTTCAAAGCGAAGAAAGGCAAGGCGTTTCGTTGTTACCTTATGGCGTTGTCAAAGTGTCATCTATCTTCTATTCTTCTATCTATAGTATTATTCTAAAACACAACGCTTAGCTAGGCTAAACTACAATACGTACAGAAATGAAATATACATCAAAAAGCTTTTGATGAGTATATTTGCAGAAAACTATAAAAATTTAAATTGGTTAAGGAAGCCTTTGCCTTTTGAAGAGGATAAAGCCGTATATGAACGAATAACTGGAATATCACCTTACTTGGGCTGCCGTTTCAAAACTGCCTTGCCTCAAAATATGTTTCAAAACGCCCTATATAAGAATTTTCTTTCTCAGAATTCAGTTAAACAACGTCCCGTCTTAGAATTTCTTTCAAAAATGCTCTAACTCAGAATTCGATTGAAGAACGCACATCATAGAATTTTTTTTCATTAACGGCTTTGCCCCAAATACATATATTGAGGCCATTTTAAGAAATTCTGAGACAGGGCGTTCTTCAACCCAATTCTGATATAGGGCGTTCTTCAAACAAAATCTGATATAAGGCGTTTTTGGAAAGGTTTCTGAGATTGGGCATTTTCGAAACGGCATTCGAGATAGGGCGATGTTCCACTCAGTAGCCTACATGGTTTAACCAAAAGTAAAAGTAAAGTGGAACAAAAAGTTAAGTTATTCTTTACAATCTGAGTAGAAAAACCTTCATAAATAAGCTCAAAAAAAATCCTATTGTCTATGGATATCAGTTCTATTCTACAGAGCAAACCTCTTGTGATTGAATCATGTGTCTTACATATATAATTGTGGACTTATTACTTCGGCAATCAGGCTTCGCAAAGAAAATATAACCAGCGCGGTCGAGAATATGCGAAAACTTCCCTAACGAGAGCCCCTTTGGGTTGCTTTTCATCCGAACAAAATGCTTTGAAGATTATACCAACGCTTTGGTCGCTTCAAAGTGGCAAGGCAAACGCCGCGCTGTCAGAGCGCCAAATCGAAGCAGCGCGACCATAACATTTATGTAAATCCGAAGTAAATGAAGTATTCTTATAAAGAAAATATGGGTATTTCACTTATTCAAAAATCTCACCGTATTAATCAATTTGTAATTTTCAAGCGCCGATATAAGTATATATACAAATAGTCAAATCCATACGAGTACCCCGTAACACATATGTCTCATACATATATGACTTTGTTGAGTATAAACTGATGTCATAATCGCTTATGCTATGTTCAAACAGAAAAATAAATTGAGGCAATATCAATTCAAATTGAGTGGTGTTCATACAACTCAATTTAGCTTACACAATAGTAATTTGATGGCCAGTTGGCTCATCTCTACAGCAACAACATACCTGTGTTCAGAATGTCAAAATGTGCGTGTTGGAATTAGGTGAATGGAATGGAATGAAAACATAAAACTTTAAAATTTTTGTGTGTTGTAAGATAATGTGTTCAATGTTTTGGTTTCATTTTGAGTTTGCCATCCTCTTTTGACAATTCCTACTCCAGTGAAATGAAAAAAATAATATCAGCTGATGAGATGAGCCAACCATATAGTTGAGCCATGCGCAGCTGACGTTTAAATCTACTCAATAAACACACTTTACAAGGTTGTATTTACAGTTTGAAACAATTTATTACGCATTTTTTTTTTTAAATTGGCAATTTGTTATTACAATTTATTATATGATAAATTGCGTAATAAATTGCCCAAATGGTATAAATTGCCAATATGGCGTGTGTTTGTACCTAGTATTAAACTCAGTAGCACTTTGATTTCGTGTGTAATACACTGTATACTTCGTTTGTCATCGGTTTTACTTTGGCGCTGTATTCAGTTTAGTTTCGTGTATATCGTTGTGTTGCTAGCGTCAGAAGACTGATATGACTTAATTCATGTTATTGCACTATTAGTTTTACTTATTCCAATTAGTATTTTCGTATACCACAGTTGACTTTCTTCCTCAATAAGTCAATTGAGTACTGAACTGCTTCGTGACTTTTGAGCGGTTATTCATTTTACGAAGCAAGACTATGTAAATGTGTGTTAGTGGATATATGTAAGTGATTGATATTCTTTGTTTGCATACGAACTAATACTCACTAATACTCATTTTTTGGTTAGTCCACTAATAACCTTAAAAGATGAATAATTGCAGCTCACTGATGTGCATAAATATGTGTGTACATTTGAAACTTTTATTGGATTTTTGTCGAAGCATGCAACTTGCACCAATTATGAGCGATCTTCTATTCCATTGCTATGTATTTCGTGTTTATATAATTTTGTTTTGTTTTGACTCCCTTATTCGTATAATTTAAGCTGCTACGATTGGAATTGACAATACACTCAAAACAACGTTAACAGTGCAAATTAGAAAGTGTATTTATGAGTTTTAAGAAAAGCAAGGTACCTGCATATATTTAAAATATAATAATGCCTAGAGGACGACCAAGAAGAGTTCGCAGAGGGCTTACTTCTTTAAGTGGTAGAAGAGAACAGGTAAATGCAAAGGGATGCAGGTGTCGGTTTTGTCACACTGAAAAAACAGACTCAAAGTTTCTGCTCTGCATTATATTTACGCTAAGTATTTTTGATGTGTAAAGATCTTTGCTGACTGTAAGTTGTTTATGAGCATGATTATGACCCTGTAAGATACATACATATGTCGATTATCGAAATCGGATTCAGTTTAAATTTTTAATTTCGAGTCCGATTTCGATGTTGATTTTGCATTTAATTTTGATTTTAGTTTTATTTTCGATTCCGACTTCGAAACCGTAACCAAAATGGTATCAGAAACCGAACACGGAACCAAAAGCAAATTGCACGGAAAGTAAAATCCGAACCGAAAATAAAACCGTAGCCAAAACCGAAGGTGGGGCCGAAAACGGAAAAAAAATCAGAATAGAAATTTAAACTAAAAGCTGTAACCGAAATGGAACTGAAGCCGAGGCAAAACATTGACCGAACGAATGAAATCCCGACGAAATCCATATCCGACGAGTCCATATTCGAACCGCAACATTCGCTTTTTTGATGTAGATACCCCTGTATTTTTACACATCAAACTTCAAGAGTATTTCGATGTACGACGCTACTACAAAAGAACACATGTCTATCGTCCAAATAAAAAACAACAAAGTCTGCCGTACAATTCAAAAACCATATAAGTTTCTTCTATAGTATTTTATCTTAATATCAGCACATATACTTATTGAAATTTCGATAGACATATCTTCCTTAATAAGGGTCAGAAATTGGATCTGAAAGTAGATATATGTAGAGTAGATCAAGGACAATTAGGAAATGCATAAAATTCAAAAACCAAGTAAGTCGAGTTACTTGGTTTTGAATTGTACGGCAGTTATGCACTTATGTGTCATCATGTGTCCTACATATTGTAGCGTTCATGTCAAATATACCCTACAGGGCTATTCGAGTATCGAATTGTTTTCTACATAAGTTGATATGGCCACAATAGAATAATTATTGTAGGTGTTACATTAACTACCTACATAAACCATAGCGGGATAATCAGGCGAGTTTTGAGAACAAAGAAAAAAAAAATTTTTTTTCTTAAAGTACTTGTGGCGTTACATTTTGCAGTCGGCCACTTTAGTTCAGCTTAAAATACTATAGTTTTTTTTACGTCAGGGTTTGATTTAAGGCATTTAATTCTAAATTACCTAATTCAATTTGACTTAATTCGTCAATAGTTAAGGCATCAGAAGTTAGTTCGTAAACCGTAATTCGTTAATAGTTATTTGATACCTACTTAATTCGTGAATATTTAATACGAAAAGACAAAAGTCATAAATACTTAGTTCACCACTTACTTAATTCGTTAAAACCCAATTGGCGCATACTTAACGCGTTACCAAATTAATTCATATTTATTCCGTATATATACCGAAATAGCTCATTCATATTGTAAAAATGCTTAATTCATAAATTCGTAATCAATTTAATTATAACTAATTCGCGCCTACCTAATCAATACAATTTAAATATAATTTAATTCGCTCATGCTTAACTCGAAAATACTTAATTCAATCCTCCTTATTTCGGTATAACGTAATTCGTCAATATCTAGTTCATACTTACTTCATTCAAGAATACTTAACTCAGATATACCTAATTTATACAGACCTGATTCAGAAATACCTAGTTTAAGCATACTTCATTGTAGAATACCTAATTTAAGCACACTTAATTCATAAATACCTAATTCAGCAATAACTATTTCAGAAATACCTAGTTAAGACCTATCTCATTAAGGAAAACCGAATTTATGAACACCAAATTCATGTATACCTAATTCGTCAATACCAAATTTATACATACTTAATTCAGGAATACCTAATTCATACATATGTAAATTCTTCGATACGTACTTTGTGTCTGCTTAAGTAGCGTAATGCTACAGTCACCTATTCCGAATACTTTTTCAAATTCTTCTATGCCTACTATTTGTTTATTGATTAACATTGCACTAAGCTGGAACCATAGCAGTAAATACCGCTAGTCCTAGTTCAACATTAGTTCAAGGTTAGCGAGAATTTTTGAGCTGAGCTTGATGTTGATTGCAGCCGAAAAAGTCAGTCTTTTGCCGGCATTTGAAATGAAAACGTCTTTGATATTTTGGCGATAAAATATTTAAAAAAGATTTATTAAAGAAAAAAAAGTTAAAATGTGAAGTATAGTGACTTTTTGCACTAAGTTAGTATAAACTAACAAAAACCAAAATAAAATAATAAATGCGTGAGTTAAAACCATAAATATGCAAAATGAAGGTGAAGTGACTTCGAGTGCCAACCTATGCGAATTTTCTTAAAGGCGGAGACAACTGTAGAGATCCGCGCTTGACGACGTGTTCCCAAAACCATGTTCCTGAGGCCTACCGTGAAGATCCCCAAATCCATAGTGCCAGTGTTGCTGTTTCTGAAACACTTATTTTTATTTCTTTTATTATAAATCAAAAATTTTTGTTTAAATTTAAATTTTGCAAATTGTTGCTGAGTGCAATTTTTGAAGTCTTGCAATCTTGTTACGTGGCTGACCGTTTTGGTGGCGAGGAGCGGCGGCAAGCAGGTATGCTTGCGGGCCCAGGCTAGCTCATCGTCTTGGGCGGGGTATTGCACCACCGACCTCACCCGCAGCCACATGAACAAATTTGGGGTTCATACCTGCATGATGAAAAAAAGGGAAGGAAAAGCTGAAAAAGATATAAATAAACATGAGGAGCTAAGTTAAATGGAGGAAAAAGATGAAGACCTGTCCTGTCAGGTGGAGTCTACCCTCCCTCTGCAGTGCAACTTGCACCGCACTTTGGGCACTGTGCTGACTCCTATCTACTTACAGTGCCCCCAAACCTGACTTAAGTCTGTCCATCCGTCAATAAGTCATTTCCCTATCACTCACCTTCACCTTACCTTACCGCGCGCAAGCGCAGCACCAACACCAAAATTCGACTTAGCCCTGCATTATTGAAAATATTAAAATTTCATCCAAACATAATTCTTATGATTTATTTACAAAATTGTTGGTTTCCAAATTACCAACTAATAATAAGTGCAATAATTTCAACAAACTTTGAACTCAAAGTTTACTTACTTACTTACTTACTTAATTGGCGCTTAACCGTCTAAACGGTTATGGCCGTCCAACAAGGCGCGCCAGTCGCCCCTTCGCTCCGCCAACCGGCGCCAATTGGTCACACCAAGGGAGTTTAAATCGTTTTCCACCTGGTCCTTCCAACGGAGTGGGGGCCGCCCTCTACCTCTGCTTCCATAGGCGGGTTCCGATAGAAACACTTTCTTGGCCGAAGCATCATCTTTCATTCGCATAACATGGCCTAGCCAGCGCAGCCGCTGCGTTTTAATTCGCTGGACTATGTTGATGTCTGCGTATAGCTCGTACAGCTCATCATTAAATCTTCTTCGGTACTCGCCATCGCCAACGCGTAGAGGTCCATAAATCTTTCGAAGAACTTTTCTCTCGAACACTCCCAAAGCCGCTTCATCTGCTGTTGTCATGGTCCATGCTTCTGCCTCATATAGCAGGACGGGTACGATAAGTGACTTGTAGAGTATGATTTTCGTTCGCCGAGAGAGGACTTTACTTTTCAATTGCCTACCTAGTCCAAAGTAGCATTTATTGGCAAGATTGATTCTTCGCTGGATTTCAGTGCTGATGTTGTTGCTAGTGTTGATGCTGGTTCCCAAATAAACGAAGTCTTTTACTATTTCGAAATTATGGCTGCCAACAGTAGCGTGGTTGCCAAGGCGCATATGCGCTGACTCTTTGCTCGATGACAGCAGGTACTTCGTTTTGTCCTCATTCACCATAAAACCCATCTTTACCGCTTCTTTTTCCAGCTTGGAGTAAGCAGAACTAACAGCGCGGGTGTTTAGGCCGATGATATCAATGTCATCAGCATATGCCAGTAATTGCACGCTTTTATGGTATATTGTTCCAGTGCGGTTAAGTTCTGCAGCTAGTATAACTTTCTCCAGCATCAAATTAAAGAAATCGCACGATAGGGGGTCACCCTGTCTGAAACCTCGTTTAGTTTCGAACGGCTCGGAGAGGTTCTTCCCAATTCTGACTGAGCTGATGGTGTTGCTCAACGTCATTTTGCACAGCCGTATAAGTTTTGCGGGGAAACCAAATTCAGACATAGCGGCATATAGGCAGCTCCTTTTCGTGCTGTCTAAGGCGGCTTTAAAGTCGACGAAGAGGTGATGTGTGTCGATTCTCTTTTCACGGGTTTTTTCCAAGATTTGGCGCATTGTGAAAATCTGGTCGATGGTAGATTTACCAGGTCTGAAGCCGCACTGATAAGGTCCAATCAGCCGGTTCACGGTGGGCTTCAATCTTTCGCACAATACACTTGAAAGGACCTTATATGCGATATTAAGAAGGCTGATTCCACGATAGCTGGTGCATTTTGCAGTATCCCCCTTCTTGTGCACTGGGCAAAGAATACTTAGATTCCAACCGTCGGGCATGCTTTCGTCCGCCCATATTTTGCTAAGAAGCTGCTGCATGCGCCTTACCAACTCCTCGCCGCCGAACTTGAATAGCTCCGCAGGCAATCCATCAGCGCCCACGGCCTTGTTGTTTTTCAATCTGGTTATTGCTATTCTAACTTCGTCATAATCGGGCGGGGGGACATATATTCCATCATCATCGATTGCGGGATCGGGTTCTTCATCTCTGCGCGGTGAATGGCTGCCTCCATTTAGGAGAGCAGAGAAGTGTTCCCTCCATAATCTAAGCACTCTCTGGACATCAGTTACAAGGTCGCCGTTTTCATTCCTACAGGAGTTTGCCTTAAAACCTTCCGTCTGTCGCCGTATTTTTTGGTAGAATTTTCGGGCGTTATTCCTGGTGGCTAGCAGCTCAAGCTCCTCGCACTCACGCCTTTCTGCTTCTGCTTTTTTCTTCCTGAAAAGGCGTCTCGCTTCCCTTTTCAACTCACGATAGCGTTCACACAATCCTCTTGTCGCGCTCGCTTTTAACGTAGCCCTGTAGGCAGCGTCTTTTCTTTCGGTTGCAACGCGGCATTCTTCATCATACCAGTTGTTTTTTCGTGGCCGCCGGTAACCAAATTTTTCCTCGGCGGCAGTATGAAGTGCTTTGCAGATATGCTCCCACTGCTCCTGTATTCCTTCAGGGTGAGTTGTGCCGTCAGAGAGCAGGTGTGAGAGTCGAGTTGCGAAATCATTGGCAGTATGTTGTGATTGAAGCTTTTCGACGTCTAGCTTTCCTTGTGTTTTTTGTTCCTTGTTTTTAGCCGCGTTGAGGCGGGTGCGTATTTTGGCTGCAACGAGATAATGGTCCGAATCGATTTTAGGTCCGTTTATGCCGTCCGTCTATCACAGCGTGATCGATCTGATTGCGAGTATTTCGATCAGGAGACAGAAGAAGAACTCAAAGGAGAACTCAAAGTTTACTGCAAAATAATTTGCCAAGGATTCCAAAAGGCTTAACTAGTATCAATTTCTAAAACTTCTATTTACTCAAAGTAAAAAAAATGCTCAAATATAATACTGAACCTTATTACTAGCTAACATTACAAATTCATGTGAAGGCAGGAAGAAGTCGATAAATTTCAAATTCCATACAATACAAAATACTTATGACTAATAGACAAAGTGTCTGAACTCAAATAAAAAATTTAAACTTTTAGGGCCACCCTAATGCCATATTATTACTAGGAGCTAATTCTAAATCCTAAAATTGCAAATTCAATTAAAATGAAACAAAGTAAGAGGGCGAACAAAAAAACATTCAAGTACCCTAATCCCTGATCTACCGCAACCGCTCAAGTAAACATAAGATCAATTATGTACACAGCAAAAGTAGGTCATCAAAGGAAAGGAATTTATGTGTATATGAAAACAAATGGTATGTATGTAAGTGCAAATGTACGTTTGTGACGTTTTTCATGCATGCACATATGTTCGTTGCAATCTGTTTTTATTTTTCTGATTTGCTAATTCCTGTTCTATTTTTGCAAGAGCAGGAATCTGTGCTAACACATGTACATACAACTAAACAGGTGTATTTTGATAAATTATAATGTTTCACTCAAAACACTCACCAAGTTACTCTTCTCATCCAACGGCGCCGCTGCAGTTGAGTAGCTTTGCTGAAAACGCTGAAAAGAAATACTCCTAGCATGCATACAATTCTACAGGGCACGCCCACGTTAGCCACCCGCAATCACTCAGCCAAGATCACTCGCTAGTGATCTTTAGTAATGAGTGCTTTGGTAGTAATAATTCTACCAACGTGATGGTGAAACGCAAAAATTAATAATACAAATAAAAAATGTGTAATCAGAAAAAATTCTTTGGTACGGAGGGCACACTATTGTGTATAACCTCGGGGTTTCAAAGAAAAGGTATGTTGGAATTGGTTTTCCCAATAATTCCTAAAGAAAACATATACAAAAAAAGTGAAAATCAAAAATTCAGAAAAAATAAAATTTTTTCTTTTGTTGGTGCAGTGCTACCATAGGTAGCCGAAAACATGTGTGAATAAAGAAATGTGTATATGGTAGAAGATAAATATACCAAAAGATAAAAAAAATGAAATGTCAAACCGAGGAGGAAATGACAAAAAAAAGTATAATGTAGAACAAAAAGAAAAGGGATGGAGGCAGGAGTGCCACCATTAATTCCTGAAATATGGAGTTGAATTATAAAGGAAAACTATATATCTCCTAACAACAAAATGCTTTGCCCCGGTAACGAAATGACCCTTTTGCCCCTTCTCATGAAGATCATGCCCTCTATGATAGTATTTAAATAAAAAAATATAAAAAAAATATTATAATATATAAATATATACAAACATAATACTATGGCCAAATGTGATTCTGGAACAGCTCCTCCCTCCGCCGGTGTTTGATAGGTGCTTTCGTTATCAGAATCAGCTGAGCCAGCCCAATAAATGTACGAGTATTGCCGTAAACTTGGTTGTGGTTGTTGCCACCGTTTTTATACTTGTAGTTGCTCGGGTTGTCCGCTTTGTTAAAATTGTATGCGATTTTTGTTATATGTGTTGGCGTGGCTGTTGTTGTGGTTGCGTCTCAATGCCGCCGGTGAAAAGTGCTATCGATGTTGCCAATTCTATTGTGCTTTTGCCGTTGTTGTTGTGGTGTGCGCATGCAACGAATTAAATAGAACGTAGTGTTGGTGGATGTGTGGCAATTGTTTTTGGCCGGAATGTCACCAGTGTGATGTTGTTGGCGTTGAGTCGCCAATGTAATGGGGATGGTATAGTTGGTGTTGAGCGGTATGTCGCCAATGTGATGTAGTTGTTATTGGGCGTTACGCCGTCAATATGAAAAAATGCTGTTGTGGTTGTTGCGACCGTATATCGCCAATATAGAAAATAAATACCGGTTGTGGTTGGTGTTGCGCCGCCAATATACCAAAAATGGCGTAGTTGATGTTGAGCGTTATGCCACCAATATAAAGCAAAATCCTGTTGTGGTTGTTGCGGCCGTATATTGCCAATAAAAAAAAAGGTGCTGTAGTGGTTTTTGTTGTGGAGTGCGCTACCAATTAAAAATGTAGTGTAGTGCGTGGTGGTTGTTGCCGGACGGTATTTCGCCAAGTATAATGTATTTTTTTTTGGGGCGGTACGCCGCCAAGAACCGTGCCCAGTGGATCTTTCCAAAAGTGGCCTGGTAATATACAAAAAAAAAAAAACGTTATGCTTGCAGCATTTCTAGCATTAAATTTATTTTATTTTTATTTTCCTTTTTTTTTTTTTTGTTGTCTGCGTGATTATATACTCACCGACATACATATGTCTGTATGAAGGCGTGCGTACATGCATGCAAGTTTGCTTTTGGCTTGCTTGGAAAATTGGCTATATAGAAGCCAACTTCCCAATGGGCATGCCAAGTTGAAAAAAAACAAATCCAAAGCCAAATGAAACCATTAGACTTACCTGGTTTTAGCGGTGGTGATAGCCTTTGTGGTCTAATTTATTTCTGCTGCAACGGTCAGGATCGGGGCTAGCTGGCAAACCAGATTTGCCTGGTTCTAGCGGTCGCGAGACACTTTTCACCGCGTACTACACAATTAAAAAAAGGTACTTCGCCACAAAATTTAGTAAACAGGCTTTTTCGGTTTGAAGCGCGCACTAAAAACTATTTTTTTTTTTTTTTTTTGTTAACCACTTGCCACTTACATTCACTGGCACTGATGAAATAATACTTTGGCCCGTTGGCTCATTTTGCCCCTTCTTATAGCTACCGCCGTGGTAAGGAACGTTACCCAGAAACGGAAAATTTTTACCATTACATGTCAAACTTTCTTTTCGGCTTTCCCGTATTTTCCATCTATACAATCATGCACTCAT